>NC_056737.1:1364889916-1365189916 GCF_019279795.1 Protopterus annectens | reverse complement strand
TTCTGTGACTGTGTCTTGTATTATTTGCAACTTCCTTGCTACTTGTTTTATGCGAACCGTAGAAGCTACACCAACTTCTAGAAAAAGCACATAACAATAGCTTCAAGATTTGCATGTTGCTTTCCCTTTTTAGTGGTCTGTTGCATTGACCCAGTAGCTCATTGGCTTCTCTGCTGTCATTAATTGGCTTTATCAATCACATAATAAAAACAAACTGTTGCCATTTATTACTCCTTGCTCTGCCATGTTTTTACATTTCAAAATTAATTTTCCTTGTCATGTTATATGTAAAGTTTTTTTTTCCTCTGCAAATTGCAGTTTTTATTCTGCTTAACAATTGAAATAGCAAAATGTAGTTGAACACAAAGATACAGCACACAGCAGTCCTTTCTTTTTTTCTCAATGAGTTTAACTAGGTTAAAAGTCATTCTTTACATAAGCATGTTGGTATTATGAAGAAATAAAATAAACGTTGTAGGACACTGCTAAATTCCAAGGCTTTATTTCTTAAAACAAAAGATAAAACACAAGATGTCTTTCGGTCGGATGTCTCCCTTCATCAGATAAAACAAACATAAAATAAAATGATGAATATGATTGGAAATGAATGAAAGAACCGCCTTTTTGAAGATTGGTTTTTTTCACAGTGGGTTTCACAGGAGATACATCACCACAAGCCAGTAACTCACAAATCAGAGTAGATTCAATATATATTAAAATGTTTAACTATGTTTACCTCCTCCTAAGTTACCTCCTCTATTATTTACCTTAACATTCAAGGTGGGGTAGGATCTTATCCATGGTTTATATTTGGTAATTCAAAACTTTTACCACGATCCATAACCTACCAACTACTCTACACCCCTTTAATCCTTTGATGCCTTGACTCATACTTTTCATTATCAAGACATATCCAATAAACATCATCATCTTGTCTCTTTCCTTTAGGTGCTACTGTTGTATGTGTATTATGTTACACCGTAAGTGTGTCAAAGCATTTCTCCAACATAGATTTCTGAAAAGCCTAGATGCAAAACCTTCATCATTCTGTTCTATGGACATCTTCTAAATCATCATTTATGAATGATGTCTCCACCTTCTACTTAAATCCTTGTTGTGGAATGCAAAATTCTTAAAACCGTAAAGAATCTGTATCACCATCCCACAAGATGAAGATGTCCACAAAACAACTTACTTAATGTGCACCTTCCACTTTTCATTGTTAACAAGTAGTAAATAAGTTGTTAACGGGCCCATCCATGGTGATAATAGCTCTTTGTTTGTAGGCTTTTTAATCCTTTTCCTATCAAAAGTCCCCCCCTGTGTCTAGTTCAGTATATTATCAATACTTTTACCTTGGGTGAGGTTTTAGGATGCTGTTCAAGCCATATTTTTATGTATGCCCTCTGCAACTCCACTCCCCAAACATGGGGTTATTAAGGTGGGGTTTACAAAGGGAGTGAAATTTGGGCTTATCTTTATCTCTGTTAATAACCTATGGTTCCCTGATGTACCCCTCTATCTATAGCAAGCTATCTCAAGGGACAATTGATGCTAACATATGTACTATTATCTGATAGCATTTCTCTCAGTTTTGTTATAGCTATGTGTATGTATCTATCCCAACAATGGCCCTCCTTTCGGCCAATTTTTATAGTATTATCCCTATTGTCCATTAAACCTTGTAAACCTACCTCTGTGTGATGTAGTTAATAGTATTTACTTTTATCTTTTCTGCATAAAATGTCCAACTAGTTCTGTACTCTTTTGGTCAACATATTCAGTCCAACTTACCTTTAGCCTTATATCCAGCCTCCTTCTTAAGTTGTTTGTTGTCGGGTGAATCATTTAAAAGTTCCATATGCAGATGTTAATAGATTGCCACTTGGCTAGCAGGTCAATTAGCGGTCCCCTGTGCTGGCATGCACAGGATCCTCCTTACTAGGGACAATGCCATAGTCAATGTAAATGAAAGTGAAAAAAAAAAGCGCTGTAACATAGTATACTTGTAAACTTAAAATTTGCTTTACTAAAGGGGCTTACTACAGAGGGTTTATAAAAGTAGGGGTAGTTGGGTTATGTGGATCGAAAGTAGTAAAAGTTAATAACCAAGTATAAACCATGGATAGGGTAAATGAAACTACAAAATCTTTCAAACCCTGCAACATAGCAGAATGTGTTAAATGCCCAAGTTTCTACTGTGTACAAGACTAATCAAAATGTTTAAGGCAAGGATTGCAACATTTTTGTCTTGGTATAAGGAATAATAATAATAACAGTTTTTTATGTAGACATGTGAATATCCCACTCATAGTTTTACCCTTTTTTAGGCCATTGTGAATGTTTAAATAATATGGGTTTCCATGGTCATTTGTAATGAAAAGCTCCAGTTTGTGTTGGTGAGGAAAAATCTTCCAAAGAAAGTGCTGAGAAAATGCTGTATTCCACTTTCAGATATCATGAAGATTTCGGGTAGTTGAGAAATCCATTCAGATTATTATGTAATAGCAGGGAAGGAAATGTAAACTTTACTGGGAAAAGCTATGTCTTATCTTTCTTTTTTCCATTTCTTTAGCTGTCCATCTTCTGCCTGTACTTGCTTGTCCTTGGATCAGTTAAGTCTGATCTAAGTGTGTTAGCAACACAAAGGAGACTGTTTAAGTGAGCACTGCTACCTTTTGGTAGTGACTGCTATCGTCACTGAAATATATGCAGTAAAGTTGTAGACTTTCTGAGAAATGGATCAGCAAGCCAGTTTATTCAACCTGAAGTAGGTGCTTCTGTCTCATTAATCCCGGCTAAGGTTTATTGCCAGCTGTTTTATTAACAGTGCCTTTCTTAACTTGACGCCAGTAGCAGGGACCTACATAAAGTAGAAATGCATGTTCTTGTTCTTAAAACCTCCTGGTTTCCTCATCAAGGCATATGATAATACATCATGCATGCCTGGCAGTAAAATCTACTATTCTCAAAAATTTGATTTCCATTTTGGTTTAGTCAGTAAATGTGTCACATGAACTCCAATTTTATGTTATTTTGTTAATTGAGATGCAAACTGCTCTTGAAAAAAAGTATGTATTGTAGAGCAGTTTATAACTTTATAACTTGGATTGGGGGTTGGCATAATGTCTAAGATGTTTACCTGACAGATACAAGGTACAGGGTTTGATTCTCACCTTAAAATGGAATGTGTTTGGCTTAAAATGGCCTATAAGGGCAGCTGACCTGTACCTACCTATGAATCTATTAATTTTTATTACAGAGTCTGTGATGCAGTATTCTTTCTGAGAATGTCTCAAGAAAAGAATACATGGCTGAGAATTGTGCAACATGTTTTGCAGTACAGAACCCCCTACCTACATCCCCACCTGCTTTCATGCCACCTTTTGCTTACGTACACAGTGGCACAGCAGATTGTGTTGCCACCTTACAGAAAGAGTTTTTCCATTTTGATTCTTGGGTGGGGTGCCTTCTGTCCAGAGTATGCATGTCCTCCATATATTCAAGTGGGTTTCCTCCAGGTGTTCTGGTTTTATCCCACATTCCAAAGACATGCAATAGGTAGATTGGACACTCAAAACTGGCCATAGGTGTGTGTGTGTGTGGTGTGGAAGGACTACTGCAGCAGGGCTAACCAGCTGGAACTGTAAACCTTGGTTCTGCACCCTATGTGCAAAAATGGGAAAAGGGTTGTGGATGGATGGACATAAAGTCTAAAGAAGTTCCTGCCTTGATAGACAATATCCTCACTGACACTTCCCCTGGCTAGTCATGACATGCATCCACAACCCCTTTTCCTGTTTTTGCACATGGGGTCAGGGTGTCACTTCAACAGTGACAATCATCTAGCACCAAGGCTTACACCGCTGGGTGGCTAGCCTGCCACAGTAGTTCATTCACAACAAACATTCATGCTCACACTAACACCTATGGCAAATTTAGGGAGTCTAATCCACCTACTGCACGTCTTTGGAATGTGGGAGGAAACCAGAGCACTTGGAGGAAATCCATTCAAACACAGGGAGGACATGCAGACTCTGCACAGAAGGTACCCAAGCCAAGATCGAACCGGGGAACCTCTTGTTGTGAGGCGACAAAAGTATGTGCTGTGTCACTGTGCCATACTGGCTTAGTTAATAACAATTCCTGGTTTATTTATCACCGCATAGACCACCTCACCCTTCGCTTCTTCACTCACACCAGTAACCTATGTCTTTTCAGAAATACCATGCCCTACACCTGGAAACCTGATCTTATTTAAACTCTTCCAAACCAACTCAGTCTCCAAACACCTCCCACTTTTATTCGATCAATCCTTGGAAAAATCATAGAAAAAACATACACAAACAGTTATCTGAATACACCAAACAATACCACCTTCTTCTCTCTGAAACAATATAGCTTCCAGCCAGGGCTAAGTATCACAGCTGCCCTTTGAATTCTAACAGATAGCATACTGCTAAATAGAGACAAAGGCAACCTTAACAGAGGACTTTTTGTAGACCTCAAAAAGGCCTGTGATCTTGACTCCTCCTTACTTCTCAACAAATGGAACAAAATTGGCATTAATACAGACACTTCATGCTGGTTTAAACATTTTCATAACAACAGGCTCTTCAATGTAAAAAAGAAATAAGGTCATCATCTCTCTCTACTCTTCCCTCATTAGGCCAATCATCGAGTACAATGCCCCATTTGGCATGTACCTCACTAGACACATGCAACAGCTGGAAAGGCCACAAAAGTACCTCACAAAGAGGATCCTAGGCCTTAAACACATGTCCTACATAGACAGACTCAAAAAAACCCAGTTATTCTCTGTTTCATATCGTCTGCTAAGAGGCGATCTCTGCTTGACTTACAAAGCCATGTCTGACCCAGCTCTGTTAGAAATGCTACATCTAAAGAAATTCCAGTCACTCCACACCACTTATTCCAGAGACCTCAACCTCATTACAACAATCAACAGAACATACTGGAGGGACAGGGTCATAACCCAGAGACTGCCCATTCTCTGGAATAGACTTCCCATACATGTCCAGCACAGCACCTCACTGGCCCTCTTCAACAGAAGTCTTGATGAGTGGATGGGAAATGGAAAGTTCACCCCGGGGATCACTCCAGTGGCTCTGCATGATAGAGGCACTGGGAACTAACGTCGGGTGGCACAATGCCAGGGCACTTCTATGGGCTAGGCTTGCAAAGGCTCCAGGGCCATTAGCCTAGTACATTCCTATGAACCTATAAGATAATCCTTCTCAGATAAAGCTTCTTCATACAAAAGTGTCCCTCAGGGTTCCATCCTTGCCTGACATATTCTCTGTCTTTATTAAGAAATTCCCTTATGAACTTTCTCACCTACCACTTGTCTTATACACAGATGATATGGTCATCTAAAGATCTACTAATACCCACACAGACATTCAATTCCAACTTCAAACTGACCTGCAGTCACTCTACCACTGGATAATGATTCACAGATTAATACTTAACCCCTGCAAAAATAAAACCATCCTGTTTAGAACCCTTCAGAAACTTTCTCAGTCCCCTAATGACCTGCACATTGCAGACTTACACAACATCAAAGTAGAAACAGCTACCTCCTTCAAATATGTTTGGATTTGGTTTTACCAAACCTATAATTTTCATCTCCACAGTGAAAAAAGAAGCAAAAATGAAAAGACTCCTGTTATGGACCAAAAACTGTCCTTACCTAAGCACCCTAGCATGAGCAGCCACATACAAGGAAGTCCTCCTATTCTGTCTCAAATATGTCCTCAATTTTGTCACTGGAACTGCTAGAAAAAAATGTCACCCTGTAAACTATAACTATGCTTATTGGAATTCCACAGAAAATTCACCAAACATCTGACTCTTTAACTACCTTTGACCTACATAACCACTCTATACGGACAACTTCAAATTCCCAGGACTTTGACTTCATCAGTCACTAAACTTCTATTTCCACATAGACAAAGTGAGAGGCAAATTAAATTCCCTCCTCTTCTGAGCCTAAAAGATTTTTTTGTTTTCTGTCTCAACCATCCAGAGCAGCCACTGGCAAAGGATTTCTCTTCTACCTCCAAGAACAATGGCACACTCCAGACTATCTGTGACAGTATGTGCCAATTCATTACAAGCTCATCTGTCTGTAAGCATCACTGTATCCCTTTAGAAAAGTCAAATGGGTACCCATAAAACAAAGATCTAACCTACATTTAGGACCAAAACTCTACAAACTACTCCAGCTCCACTCATTTACTCCATTTGCAGCTAGACTTCTTGAAACAATCTCCTGATACAGCCTGAGACACTACTTATAAGCCACACCAACGGTCATTACCCCAAGACCAAGCTCCTCAGCACTGCACATGCTTTCACCTCTTAGGCACCTGTTTGGCAAGCTCTCCCCATTGACATAAAGGAAATCAGCACTTATTCCAAATTCAGAATGCAGCTTAAAAAGCATTCTTCCTTCAAACCAAATGCTCCTGCTTCAGTACAGAACATGTCACCTAAACTATCCTTTCAGTCTAACTTTAGAAACTTACATATGCACTTTACATTACACTCTGCTTGATTGTACATTGTACTGTGCTTGTTCACTAGAATGTATATATGCAGTTTTTTTTTATATAATTAGCCCGAACTACCCTGTTGCTGCTTACATTTCTGTATTTTTTGTTTATGAAGTGATATGTATTTCACCTGGGCTGAAGCTGAAATCAGTCAACACTGATCAGTGTGCTACCCTAGTAAACATGCATACATAAATAAGCAACTGGACATGAAAACTGAACTTATTCAGCCTGGTGAGAGGGACAGCAGTGTGTCTCACAATGGTCTCCTATGACCACAGTATTGGGTTATGTGATGTTGCGCCTTATGGGCTCAGTAGTTGAGTCTCTATATGGGTAGTTGTATGTGCTGTGGTAGGAGTTGTCTTGTTTGTGTGCACACAAAGTTGCTGAGGACAGCATCTAGGAGGCCTTTGAAGTTTGGGTAAATTACATGTAAGCACCTCCGCAAATGTGGGTTATGTGTCCAGTCTTTAGTGTGTTGAGTGTTGCGTGTGTGGCACTGACAACCTGTTTGATATTTTTTGTGTCTCTGTGTGAGAGTCTTGCTTCTGGTGTCACTGTGTAACTACATCTCTGACATGCTGTATTCATCTGTCCCAGAATTAAGTGGTTGTCAGTAAACATGAGACGATTGCTACATTGCCTCAGGATGCCCATGTGTCCAGCAAGTTGGCTACAGAGATAACAGGAATGTGCCTATCCATGTTTGCCATTCCTTATTGCGTGTTTTACAAGGAACTAGAATGTGGAGTGTTTGCAGCTGGATGAGGTTTAGCTATTTTAAGTAGTGTAATCTACAGCTAATTGATGTGGTAATGCTGCACAGCCCACAAACCAGTTTGTTCTTGAGCAGTGAGAGACTGTGAAATTTCAAAGAGGGTACTTACAGGCTTGGGTGCTGTAATAGGGTCTCTAAAACTAACTAAATGCGGCAATGCTGCTCAGCACTTGAACCAGTTGCTCCTTGAGCAGTGTGGAACTTTGGGAAATTTCTGAGATAGTTCTTATAGGAAAAAATACACTTCTAGTGGCTTGAAACTATACAGGGCACTGCTAACTATTGCTGTGGAAAGCGCAACATCTCTCAAACAAGAGGCTTATACTGTCTTTTGGCTTTTCCCGGTTAGGGGTCACCACAGTGGAACTCTGGTCCGCTAATGATTGGCAGTGTATTTTTATGGTGTTGAGTTGCCAGCTGGTGCCCAACCTTCAAAGGAGGCACATCCACACACGCTCGCACCTACCTGCATAGCTTTAAATTCACTCGACTGCAGGGAGGACATGCAGACTCCGCACAGAAGGCACTCCAGCCGATAACTGAACAGGAGGACCTCTTGCTGTGAAGCAACACTGCTAACCGCTGCACTGGAAAAAATAAGTTTTAAACTAGGTTTGCCCTCTTGCCAATCAAATAAGCACAGAATAAGCTTTCCACCATCAATCCCCAGCTAATATAGGTCAAAACAGCCCTCTCCTGCCACAACAGTTCAGACTTTTAATCCTCTTAACGTAGAATTGACTAGTTTGAAGCCCAAGCATTAAGGAACTAGAAAATAGATGCCTAAAAGTACTGACAACAACAGATACAATTTATTTATATTTAGTGTACTACAGTTTCAGAACATCAGTTGTTAAAGCAGTGGAAAAATAAAACTTTAAGCAAGTGCAGGAAAAATAATAAATATCATAGGGGCCTTCATTAATGCAGTGAAAACAGATAGTAAAAGTGCAAAATAATATTTAAAATAATTTTTTTATACCAAAGATGGCTTCAGATGCAAGCAAAATTCTTCAAACTCTCAGCTGTCATTGCCAAACACTGAACAGCTCTGATTACTTGTTGCACAAACATAAAAATGGAGAAATCAAAATCATAAGAATGACTGCTGGTGTATGCACCAGCAGCCATTTTTTTTGGGGGGAAACAGTCATTGATGTTCTGTTCCTGGGTGCCTTCTGATTGCCGCTTGGGGAGCAGAAACTTACTGAGCTGTACAGACGCTCAGTATAACACTTTGTCAGCCTGGCAGGATCCAGATGGAAAGTGTTAATTCCCTAAAATGTCATATGTAGGCAGTATTTCTTGCTATTATCTGTTGGTCTGAAAACTGTTAAGTACACAATAAGGTAATGTGTCCATGATGTAAATGAATTCTGATGGCTAGTCTTCTACACAAAATGTACCATCCCAGTCTTATAGAATGGAATGGTTGATACTAGTTTTAGTAATATTTTTTTTACTTTTCATGTGTTTAATTGTATTAGCTTTGTAAATCTGAGTATTTAGCAATTGGTAGTTAATAGATGAAAACTGCTGAATCATCAAAAGCACTTGTGATGTTTATCTTGGCTTTAGTTATTCCCATAAAAATAAAATTGGATGCTTATTTTTTTAAGTTACAAACAAGAAGGTAATGAGGCTCAGAGTGTAACCAGATACATTACTAATAGTAATAAGAAAACTGAGTGGGAGAGGTTTTCACCGAGAAATAGATGGATGAAGCAGATTTCATTGAATCTGACTTAGTGAAAAAAATGCCCCACAATTCTCCTTTGTAAAGGCTAAACAATGGATCATCACCATCATCATAATGTGAATTAGTGCACTGTGTCCCATGGACCATTAGACTTGCACTGCAAAAGTTTATGTAGTTTGCAAACTTCAAGGTTCATAGAAGTGTACTAGGCTAACAACTGCATCAGAACACAAACAAAACCAAAAAGGAAAAAACAAACCACAGGTCTGCAGAGACTCTAAATGTAAGCTCCTGAATCAACCAAAATGTACTTTGAAACAAACTAAAGTACTCAAAAAATGTTTTATGATGAGCGCTTTCATTTTATTAGTAAAACTTTCTTTAGATAAGTTCATCCACATTTAAAATCTGCTTATATAACCTGGTCTTGTCACATGACCTCAAACAAGCATTCATCATAAAAAATTTTCAGAGTATTTTATTTTGTTTCGAAGTACATGTGGTTGATCCAGGACGTTACAGTCAGAGTCTCTGCAGTCCTGCAGTTTGTTTTTTCCTGATGTGTATTAGGCTAACAACCAAAAGGGCCTTTTTAAGCCTAGCCATGCATCTCAAATCTCTGACAAGTTTTGGTACCCTTTATAAGTGTAAGCAGGGGCTTGGGACATAAAACATTTATAAGTAGGCGCTTGGGACATGAAACTTTTACAAGAAACATCTTGGGCTGCCTGTGTCCATTACAGACATAGATGCTATACCAGGGATGAATTTTCTGTTCCCCATCCAACTGTCCAGGTTATACTTGAATTGGGTAAGGGAGGAACCCTGCTTCCCGGGGATGGTGAGCCTGTTCCAGAGAGGGGATATTCTCTGGGATATACACCTATCTCTCAAGATGGTCCAATTTATATTGCAGGCAAGGTTTAAGTTTTTAGAACGAGCAATTCTGGTGCTGTTTGTTTTGATATATGCAAAAGGTCCATCAGGGGGGGGGGTCTGACAATGCCTTGAATGCCAGCCATAGGTCTCCCTCAACAGCCTGTAGGAAATGGAATATAATGATAGGGCTTTGAGGCAGTCTGCATAGGACAAGTTACTTATGCCATGTCCTCTTTTAGTGATGAATCTCTATGGGCATTCCAGTTGTTGGATGTGCCTTGTTAGATGCATACCAAAGGGGGCATTGTAGTTAGTGATAGGGCTGATAAATGCTAAGTACGGTGGAACAATGAATTCATTATACCTAGATTCCATACCTTTGATTATAAGCTGTACATAGAATGATTTCCTCACTACTGTAGATACATAACAGCCAAAGGCTAGATTACTGTATGTGTCCCCCAAGTCCCTGGCTAATGGGTCAGCTGTTAGGAGTGTGCTGTTAATATGATAGTTACCAGAAGTGGATGACTTCCTGAAGGATACTGCTATGCATTTCTTGGCATTTCATTTTAGTCTATGGCTCATAGACAAGTTATTTGTTTGTGCCAGCCCTTCCTTGAGAGCATTAATGTCAGAAGGGGATTCTGAGATGGCTTGTAGATGTTCATCGTGTTTCACTGTTGCAGTCATTACACTTGGGTTATCCTGCTGGCAGGCTACCCGCAGTCGGCCCGAGTTCCAAAGTCTAGGTCCGGTGTCGGTTGCTGACGCTTCTTCCCTGACATCAGTGCGCCAGAGGTATAAAAGATGCAACCGATGCCATTTTCTTCAGTCTTTCTTGCCGCACGGTGCCCGAAGCAAAAGCATTTCGCAAGTGCCTGTCGGCTGACTCCTGTGATTTTCAAAATCGAGTTTCAGAACTGAAGTCTTCATTAAAGCTAAGTACCCCATTGGGGAAACTTTTTCTTGCTCCAGACCAATGTCAGTAAAAGTTAATAATTGTATTTCTTGTGGGAAGCAAATACCTCATAAGGACTTTCACTCTTACTGTATTCCTTGCCTAGGCCCTGACCACGAGGTTACTAGTTGTCAGTTTTGTGCTAGATTCAACAAACACACTATTAAACATAGGTTTGATTTTGCTTTACATTATTTTGGCCGAAGGTTTAATTACATAATGCCGTCGGAACAACCGATGACCGGAATTTATAAAAACACAAAGCAAAGAAAAGGACAGGCATCTGAGGACCAAAACTGATGACAAAGCCTTTTCTAGGCCAGTTGCCGGTTCACCGGTTCTCAGTGAGGTGCTTTCGCAGCCCCTGACACCCGCTAGCTCAGAGCCACAGGCCGTATCTGACAGCCACGTGGAGACACCAAGGCCTGTGGAAACTCAAGGTATTGGGCCTATGGAAACTATTCCCTCAGATGGGTCCGGAGCCGCTGAGCAGGCATTGGCTTCTGAGGGTGTTTTCAGACCTTTACAGCTTACTATTAAGCCCACTACAGCAGCCAAGGTAAAGTCAAAAACACCATTAAAGACAAGGAAACAAGTATAGCATTCTCCTGGACAGTCATCCATGCCAAAGAAACAGATGCTTAAAATGGCCGAGGACCTAATTACTTTAATCAGGGGTTCCCACCCCCCTCCTGACAAAAGGCCTAGGCAAGACACTGACTATGATTCCTCTGAACAGGTTTATTTCCTCTGATTCCTCTACTGATCAGGGATATTCTCTCCCTCCCTGTGAGGACTCTGATGCAGAATAGTCTATACCTTCAGCCTCTCCGCCTGAGGATTATTCTTTTGTGGAAACCCTGCACACCATGAGGGAGCATTTCCATTGGGAGAGCCAGGATTATTCAGAATCCAAGAAAAGGCTCAGAGACTTTCTTTTATTGCCTCAGCACAGGCCCCTGGCTATTTCCCCCTGTGCTTGATATTGTTGATGATGTTTTCTCTGAATCCAGTCTGTCTCCTGATTCCTTACCCCCTGCACCAGTCAAGCCAGACAGGTACTACAGGGTCCCTGACTCTCATAAATTTCTTTACAAAAACTCTGCTGCAGATCCAGAAACAATTTCTCAGGGTCCTAAAGGGGTTAAGGCTTCCACTGCTAAAAATCCTGTCCCCTCGGATAGGGATTCCAGAGCTCTGGATAGATGGGGGGAAAACGTTTACACTTCTGCTACTTTAGCTGTAAGGGCTTTAAATTGCCAGTTTCACATGCTTAAATATCAACAGTACCTCATGTCCTTGTTAAAGCAGAAAATGGTTTCAATCTCAGAAAGCCCTGACACTAAGGAAATGCAGGATTTATTGCATGCAGCTGAACAAGTGGGAAATCATACTCTACAATGTGGTTTTGATTAGAGGCTTCTTGTAGAGCCGCAGTTACAGGCTGTGTTATTCGAAGGCATGCTTGGTTGAAAGAATAAAATTTACCTGAACACGTTAAAGTAAAATTATTGGATGCTGCACTACAGCATGATACTTTGTTTGGTGTTAAGGCAGAAGAGGTGTTAAAGAAAATGGAGTATAAAGCAAAATCAATGCAGACAGTAAAGGATTTCTTACAGGTTCAACCACCTAGGTTTAGCAGAAACTTGCCTACAAAAAATTGGTCCTTTCCGATGTCAGACAGGCCACAAAGAGGCAGATACAGACGCCCAAGAGGCAGATCTCAGCCCCAAGGCTCCTACAGACTTAAACAATGGGGTGCTTCAACCCCCAAAGGAGGAGAAGACAAATCACAACCTTATAGGAAATAGTCCCAATGACTTTCCTCTACAGATGTCAAGCACTTACCTTTTGGCAGCACCCCTAGGGGGAAAGCTAGCACTTTTCTAAAAAAATTGGCACATAATCACCCAGGACAAATGGGTACTGAATATTGTTTCTCAGGTTTACAGGTTCCGCTTTCACACGCTTCCAAAATCAAAAGGTATGCCGGACCTGCCACAAAACCAATGGGCAGAGGCACAAAAAGAAACTGCTGCTCTCAGGGACATGGGAGCTATTCAAAGAGTACCATAGCAGGAACAGGGTCAAGGATTTTACTCAAGACTTTTCTTAGTACGTAGAAAGGACAAAGCCTGGAGGCCAATATTAGACCTGTCAATCCTAAATACTTTCGTGGATGTTCCAAAATTCAAAATGTTAACACTACAGCAACTTCTACACATGCTGGGCAAGAAGGCTTGGCTAGTTACTTTGGACCTCAAGGAGGCATACCTGCATGTCCCAATCAGACAATCTTGCAGAAGATACCTCAGATTCATAGCAGGCTCAATGTATTACCAATTCTTTGCACTGCCCTTTGGCTTATCTACTGCGCCCAGGGTCTTCACAAAATGCCTGGCACCAGTAATTGCATTTTGCAGACAAAAAGGAATTCAAATATATCCCTACTTGGACGACTGCCTTATTCAAGCAGAGAGCAAGGACATTCTTCTGAAGCATCTGGCGTTTGTAAAAAGATTACTAATTTGCCTAGGGTACACAGTAAACGAAAAAAAATCAAAACTAGTGCCCTCTCAAGAGATAATATTCTTGGGTGCAAGCTTAAATACAACTGCCCAGATGGCTTATCTCACGCCAGACAAACAAAGGTAACTAACTCATTACTTTCAAATGATGGCAACAAAGACCCAGCTCCCTGCAAGAAAAATTCTGCAGGCCCTGGGCTTCATGGCGTCCTGCATTCTACTAATTCCATATGCAAGACTGCATATGAGGAAACTATAATGGTATCTAAAAAGTGTTTGGACTCAACATTGCCACAGCCTGGAGACAATCATAACTTTAATTCCCTGCCTACAACAGGAGTTTCGATGGTGGTCCCAAGCCTGTCACCACAACAAGGGACAGCCTTTCACCTTACCCACAACCAGGCAGACAATAACAACGGATGCATCGGATTATGCCTGGGTGACACCTATGGCAGGAAAATGTATTCAGGGCACGTGGCCCAAGGAACAAATGCATCTTCACATCAATCAGAAAGAGATGCTAGCTGTACAGAATGCCCTGACAGCTTTCAAGGGCCTACTACATCCAGGACAACTACTAATAAAGACGGACAATACCACAGTTATGTGGTACATAAACAAGCAAGGGGGTACACATTCCTATCCCCTATGCAGGCAAGCCATGACTTTGTGGAACACAGCACTGACCTATCAAGTACATCTGCAGGCATAATTCCTGCCAGGAACAAAAAATACACTGGCAGACGAACTAAGCAGAAATCTCATGGATCCTCACGAATGGAAACTAAATCCACAGGTGTTCAGCATGATAACAAGGAAATGGGGACACCCAGACATAGATCTTTTTGCCTCCCCTCACAATTGCCAACTACAGAAATTCTGCACAAGAACTTATCACTCTCAAGCATGGAAAGTGGATGCTCTATCATTCAGCTGGAAAACCCTGACAGTTTATGCCTTCCCTCCAATGCCTCTTCTTACCAAGGTGCTCCTAAAAGTCAGACAAGAGAGGCCAAAAATGATCCTTATTGCCCCAGACTGGCCACGCCAGCACTGTTACCCAATCCTAAAGAGCTTGTCTCAAGGCCCAGCCTGGCCTTTACCTCAAATTCCTCATCTGCTGACTCAACAAAACAATCAGATTCTGCACAGTCAACTCAGAACCTTAAATCTTGCAGGATGGCAGATAATGTAGCCACTCAGACTGCACCTCTCTCTAAAGCTGTTATGGATGCCATTTTAGAAGCCAGGAGGCCCAGCGCTAGGAAATCTTATGCAGAAAAATGGAAGAGATTCTGTGCTTGGAACCAGGCATAAGGGCTCAAACCACTTGTACCGAATATACCTCAGATTTTACAATACCTAACTGAGATGCTGGACAAAGGCCAATCTTTCGCATCAATTAAGATCCATGCCTCTGCCATTTCAGCTCATTACAATACGGAACCTCCTATTTTTTCACATCCTCTTCTAAGACAGTACCTCAGAGGGGCAAAAAACATAAAGACCCCCAAGGAAAGCACCAATACCAACTTGGGATCTTCTCAATTTTCTTTTAGAAAAGCTCACACTGCCTCCTATTGAACCAGCCAGCACAGCTGATATAAAATTCTTATCATGGAAAACTGCTCTGCTCCTAGCAATAACTTCAGAGTCTCAGAGTTACAGGCATTAATGGCTGTGGAATCTTTCATCATTTTTCACCAGGACAGGGTTTCTCTTAGGACAAACCCAACATTCATGCCAAAAATGGTTTCCAATGTGGCTCTGAACCAAACCATTCATTTACCAACTTTCTACCCAAACCCCCAGAATAAAGGGGAGAGACTTCTGCATGCTTTGGATATACACAGACAGCTATGATTCTACTTGGACAAAACAAAAGCTTTCAGCGAAACTGAGCAACTGTTTGTAGCCTATGCTGCAGGATCACAAGGAAAGCCTATCACAAAGCAGACAATTTCAAAATGGATAGGACACTGCATTTGCTTCTGTTATGCACAACATGGCAAATTAGTGCCTAAGGGCATTAGGCCACACTCTACCAGAGCAGCAGCCACTTCAGCAGCCTTTCTCAGAGGAGTACCAACCAAAGACATTTTAGAAGCTGCAATCTGGAGTTCAATACACACTTTCACCAAGCACTATCACTTACCTGTCTACTCTAAATCCAGAGCAGGCTTTGCCACTGCAGTTCTGCAGGGCCTGGTAGCCTCTCCAAATCCAATTTAGACCCAGCCGCCCAACCTCAGCTTTGGGATTCAACCCAAGTGTAATGACTGCAACAGTGAAATACGATGAACATAGTACAGTTGTGTACCTACCATAAATGTAGATGTTCGAGTGTATTCACTGTTGCAGTCCAGGTTACCCTCCCACCATCCCCCTTTTTTCTTTGCTGGGACTTCTCTGTACTTCTCAACTCTATACAACCTATGTGATGTATTTGCTTGTAGATGGATATGTTTATATTAGTACATGCATGCTTTTTGGCATAATTTTTCTTTTCAGCCTTCCTGTCTGGGGGCACCTGATATCTGGGGCAAGAAAAACTGAAGAAAATGGCGTCGGTTGCATCTTTTATACCCCTGGCGCACTGACGTCAGGGACGAGGCGACAGCAACCGACGCCGGACCTAGACTTTGGAACTCAGGCTGACTGCGGGTAGCCTGCCAGCAGGATAACCCAAGTGTAATGACTGCAACATTGAATACACTCAAACATCTACATTTATGGTAGGTACACAACTGTACTTTTGCAATCATCTGCAGATTTAGTCAGCCAGTGACCCTAGACATTGGCCTTGTCTTCAGAGAAGTAAATGCCAAAAAGGAGTGATCACAGGACTAATTCCTGAGGGACACCACTTGTAACTGGCCTCTATGTTGAGGTGGATTCCCAAATTCTAACTTCCTGGGTCCCGTCTGTGAGCCAGCTGGTTATCTACTGGGTGACGTTAGGGTTTATACCCAACCTCTTGAGTTTTTCAACAGTGCCCGAGTTGGATATTGTGTCATTTGCCTTGGCCAGGTCAAGGTTGGCAGTCTGAACTGTTTTGCATTCATCCATTGCTTTGGTGAACTTATTTATTTTATTATTTTATTTTATTTTATTTTACATTTGTTGACCGGGCTAGTCTAATTGGATATATGTCCATTTTCAGTAGAGGCCTAGGAAGATAGGCTCCATGACACACAGATAACATAAAAATTGCAACCGAATATAAAAATTACAGTAATATATACACTTTGTTTTTTTTATAAAAATAAAAATTCCCAACAAAAGGAAAAAAAATAAAAAAAAAAACCGTGCGTCAACCAAAAACAAGAACAATATGAAATAAATGCAAATGCATAGAAACACGGCTGATAACCTTATAAAACTTTAATAGAAATAAAACAAAAATAAAACGATAAGCGTTTTCACACTTAAAATAGTGCTTCATCAGACCATAATACAGAAAACAAGTCAAACACTTATATAGTGATGTCATCATTCTAATTCATTCAAATGAACAAATCACATGCCTCATAAAATTTCATAATAAGCCACTTAAAACATTATTAAAAGGGTCCTCTCCTTTTTAGAACTGGTTTCAAAGAAACCCTACCATTTAAACCTGGGTACTTAGCCTGCAGTGTAATAATCCAATGCAACTCGTGTTTTTCTGTATAGTTTCTAAAATCACCCCCCCCCCCCCCGAGGGCTCATCCATACCCTCTCAATCACTCTAAATAAAAAGGAGTGATTATCACCCTTTTCAACAACATGTTTAGCCAAGGAATTTCTGTCATCATGTCTCTGTATGCAATGATAATACTTTCCGCTAATGACCAATTGGTCTTACCTACATAGAAACTAAGACAGCCCATGCATGTTGCAATATATATTACATTAGCTGTAGAACAATCAGCTGAAACATTAAATACATACTCAGTACCTGTCAGAGGATGTACAAACTCATGTGAAACATTAATGAAAACACAATAGCTACATTTGCCAGATGGGTGCATCATGCCACCCTCACCACTATTCATTCAAATGAACAAATCACATGCCTCATAAAATTTCATTAGTGGATCTCCACTTACTGGTTTGTCATGTTTTTAATGATACATCTAGCCTAGAACTCATGTCCGCTGAAGGATATAATCGATATCTAGCCTAGAATTCTTGTCCGCTGAAGGATATAATTGATTGCATAAGCTTTACAAATTGCCGCTAATCCTGAGTGCGTGGATCTCCACTTAGAACAAAGCAAGGTCTTTTATCCACCTGCTCTCCCTCACTCTGACTTGCTAATACTGGCGGGAGTTTTCTCTCCTGATATCTTGGCCAACGCCACTGAAAGATTGTGGCGTTTTATCCTTTTTACTGGGTTTACAAATAAATTGCATTTATCCAGTTCTGTTAACACGCGGTTTGTGGCAGGATACTACCTTATCAAATCTGTAGTTATCTTGGCCAACGCCACTCAAAAATAGTGGCATTTTATCCTTTTTTCTATATTTACAAATAAATTGCTTTTTATGCAGTACTATTAACACGTGGTGTGTGGCGGGAATTTTTTCTCTCCAGATATTAAACTTTTCAAATCTGTAATTATCTTGGCCAACGCCACTCAAAGATAGTGGCGTTTTATCCTTTTTACTGGATTTACAAATAATTTAACGGTTTCTGTTACTTTGTGGTTATCCAGAAGGACACCAAACCCTGCATAAACACCAGCATAGCTTATGTACCTATCTTAATCCAAATAGAATGCTAGTTGCATCCCTTTCATACAGAGCAGTTACTAAGTACGACAAAAGGCTTAGAATATAATCATCCTACTTCAATCAGCTACAAAGTGTGCATGGTATATCGTACTTTGCATCTGTTTGCTTTTGGTTTGTTGTACTTAACTATCTGCTTCTTGTTGTGCTCTTCACACAGTGTAATACCAAAAACGTCTTGCCTGTAACAGTGTTTTCACTTATACCATGGCTACTGTATAATGTTAGATGAAAACTGTTTGTAGTAAACCATCATCTTGTCTTTCCTAACTCTAGTGATATGAATTTGATTTCTTCTAACTGATTTGCTAAGTATTTTGCCTAACTATTTTGTAGTGTGCCATCTAATACGTTTTTGTCTCTCTCTCTCTCTCTTGTCTTTCTCCCCTTCTCTCTTGTTCCTGTTTTGATACATATCTGCTTTCACCTCTTCAGCCTGCCTACCCTCCACTAGGAGATTATTAACCACCGGGGACCTAAGGACCCACCTTAATCATCCAGCTGTAACATCACCTCATAAGTGTAACCCTGTGTTTTCACACGAAAAGAGATAAGAGAGTATGTGCAATTTGTAAGTCTGGCTTTATAGCTAAATCATTTCACTGCTTTAATCCTTGTTGTTGTTTATTGTAAGCCTCACAGCCTGAACACTCAGTAGCCATACCCCCCCTAAATCCAGTAGTCTACGAATAATCCCTCTCATACTTCTAGTTTTCTTAGCCAATTCACATAGATTGTCTTTCTAGCCCTAGTCTAGCCTTGCCCGATTTTTTTCCTCACCTCTGTGGTTATGAACCTGACTGCCCACTAGGTGGCAACCTCCTATCTGGTCCTTTCTTGTAGCCCCTCATCCTCATAAGGCTCTCTTCTTTTTAAACTCCTTTTTAGCATTCTTACAATTGACCCTACCTATTACCTGCTCTGCTGCACTTTCCCACCTTCTGCCTTTACAAATCACTTGTACTACTTCTTACTCTTCTACACAGATCACAAACCTACTTACCCCTGCAGCCACTCTTCCACAATCAGAATTCCACTGATTGTTCACCTCGACTGTCTCACTCAACTGTCATAACCTCTCCCTACCCCCAATTCCCACCCACCCCCAGGGGTCCTCAATTTATTTTCACTAACCACACCCCCATTTTACCTGTACCAATCAATTAGCTCTCCTTATTACCACTCCCCACCAAACTTATTCACTTATCTCTCCTAGCCATATCATATATCCACCCCACCATTACAGTTTCAACTACCCAGCTGCTATTACTACATACCCCTACCTATCTTGACATCTTATACCAAGATCATGCCCAATGTTTCCTACCTAACTCAACTAAAATTCATAGCCTTTGTTTTGCTCCTACCTCCTCTAATAACTATCTACACATTAACCTCTTATGAACAACCACTTCACCCAAACCTTTGACTGCCCTCCAGGTTCACTTCCACACCACTACTACCTATCTCCCTTTACAGCTTTAACACCACAATTTGTCCCTGCTATCTGCAAGCCAGATATCACAGACTAACCCATATAAAATATAGTACTCTCCATACAAGAAAAATACTTTTTTATTTCCTTAAATTTAACAACCCCACATATAAAATACTCCACCTAGCCCTGCTAGATGGCGACATTCATCCTAATCCTGGCCCAAACAATATTCCTGACACTGTACAATTCAACTGTAACATAACTCATACATATACGCCTAATAAGCCTCCAAACTCTCTTTCTATAGCACATCTTAACATTCGAAGCATTAAAAACAAGACTGCCCATCTTCATGCCCTATTAGAATTCTACCAATTTGATTTCCTATGTCTATCAGAAACATGGCTAAAACCATCCATTAATGACAATGAACTTACCCCACCTGCCTACAGTATCCTAAGATTGGACCGTATTAACAAAAAGGGAGGGGGTGTTGCAGTCCTCTATAAAAATAATCTACAAGTCACCACATCTAACATAAATCTACCTATATTTAATAACTCTGAAATCCTTGTCACTAAACTTCAAATCAACAAATTCAAATCCATTAACATCGCTTGTATTTACCTTCCCCCTGGAAATAACATTAATACCCTTGAAAGCATTCTTAATTGGATCTCAATCAATCTTCCACAAGAAACTTTAGTACTCGGGGACTTTAACATCGACTGGAAGTCCTGCAGTACCCCTCATCCCACCATCCACATTAATCTTTATGGCTTCTCACAAGTCATTACCTCCCTTACAAGAATTAATAAAACCAACAACAAGGAAAGTACATTAGATTGGATTCTTACAAACTCTCCACATCTCACATACAAAGCAGGAACTCTCCCTGATGATCTCAGTGATCACTCACTCACTTATATCATCAGACACAAAACTAACATACCTAACCCTACTACTTATCGTACAATCCGGACTAAAAAATTCTTCAACCCTGAACTTTTCCAGCTAGAACTCAAACACTGCGATTGGTCACCACTAAAAACACTCCCCCTAGATAAAGCAGTTGACTACTTTAATTCCACATTCTTATCCATCCTTGACCAACATGCCCCTGTACACTCTATTAGAAGTAACGCTAAACCTGCCCCATGGCTCACCAAAGCAACTAGACAGAAAATTCTCAGAAACAAATCTTGGACAAAATTGCACACTACCAGGAATTTAACAGACCACCAAACCTTTAGACAACTAAGAAATATTACTAAAAAAGCTATCCTGCTAGATAAAAAAAAAACTTTTATATCCAACTACAACAAACTAACCAAAGGAATCCACAAAAATTTGGTCCGGCATCAACAAACTCCTACACCCAGGTCAAACTATTACACCTATCCCACAAGGCTCCAACCATGATAATCCAACACAAACTGCCAATGCCTTTAATTCCTTCTTTACAGATACCATTCAAACACTAGCTAAGCAATTATCTCCAACTTCCCCTAATCTAACCACCACTCCAACTTACCCAATTCCATTATTTCAGCGTAAACCTGTTCCTACATCCTTCATTTGCTCTCTTCTAGAAAAACTGAAACCTACTACCCCCTCTGCTGACCATCTACCTGCTGAATACCTGCAAAATGGTGCCAGAGCCATAGCCCTCCCCATTTCCATACTTATAAACAGAACTATAACCAAAGGAAATATCCCATCTATCTGGAAAGTCTCACACATCATCCCCCTTCATAAAGGTGGTAACTCCATTGACATTTCAAACTATAGACCAATAGCCCTACTCTCTCCACTGGCAAAAATAATGGAAACATATGTCCATAAGCAACTACTCACCCATCTTATTGATAATAACTTACTTGCCAACTGTCAACATGGGTTTAGACCTAACCACAGCACCACCACAGCCCTACTCTCCTTCACAGACTGTATAAATTCTAACCGTAATAACAATACCCTTTCCTCTTCTGTCTTCATTGATTTATCTAAGGCTTTTGATATGGTTAACCACCAGCTCCTTATTGAAATACTTAAATCTCTTTCTCTTGAATCCTACTTAGAGAATAGACAACAAGCAGTACTATGGGAAAGCAACCTATCTTCTCATCTCCCCATTTCCCTTGGTGTCCCCCAGGGCTCCATTTTAGGCCCATTGTTATTTTCCATTTTCATTAATGACCTCCACCTAGCAATTCCACATGCAACCTGCATTCAATATGCAGATGACTCCACCATTATTTGCTCAGCTAATACTCCTACCGAGCTACAATCCCTTATACAAAATGCATTTAATACAGTTGAGCAATGGTTTTTAAACTGTTGCCTTCTACTTAAAAACTAAACTTCTACTTTTTACTCCTACTCATAGGTTTGCCCCTCTTCACTTCACTCTTACATCCAACAACGGGACTCTCATATCTCCTGACATAACCACTAAACTTCTTGGAATAACCATAGATAATAATCTAAACTTCGACACTCATACTAACATCACTATAAAAACAGTAAATAATAAACTGGGATCCCTTTACAGAATCAAACCCTTCCTTACTCCTTCAACCAAAGTCGCTATAGCTAGAACTCATTTAATCACTACCTTACTCTATGCTTCACCCATATACACCAATCTCTCAAAAAACAACCTAAACAAACTTGCTACTACCTATCACAGCATTGCTAGATTTGCCACAGGATCTCCTTTTAGAACACATCACTGTAACAACCTAAAACAACTAAGATGGCTAGAATTTCATAACCAGATACTATTTCAACAACTCACTATTATCCATAGGAGCTTGTACTTACCCCACCTATACACCTATACTGACTACTCTCATTACCCCCTACAACAATCTTAAGAACCTACGCTCCTCTAATAAGCTACTTATTACTATCAGCAAATCCAACAGCTCAGCTGGAGATTCATTGTTCTCTAACTCTGTAAGCAAACACTGGAACAGGCTTCCCTCTGAACTCCTATCTCTGTCCTCCATAAGACTCTTTAAACTGAAAATAAAACAATTTCTCAGTACTCACTGGCTTTGCCCTTGTACTAACCCTGACTAACTGTCTTCTCTTCTATTTCCTATGTCTTCTCTGCTCCTAACATGAGTATATTCTACCTACTTACATCCTCTTGCTGTTTCCTATATATCTTGTATTTCACTGTATCACATGATACATTTGTATAATTAATCATCTGTTTATACTTTTGTATCCTGCTTGCAATTGAAAACAACTATTTTGTTTTTATATTTATTGCATTGCATATCACCTCATCATGAGCTAGGTATGCTTGTAATGACAACTGTATCTAATCTGTATGGCTGTAATCTGTTTAGACCCTTTTTAACTACCGTTATAATTCTTTGAATTTGTGATAATTATTACAGTTATATATTGTGGCTGTGTATGGCTGTAACTGTTTAGAGCTATTTTACTACTGTTATACTTCTTTGAACTTGTGATTATTTTTACTGTATAAATTTGTCTGTGTTGGAGCTTTTCTCCCCGGGCCTCTACTGAAAATGGATTTTATTCCAGTTAGACTAGCCCGGTCAACAAATGCAAAATAAATAAAATTCTCAACTTTATACTACTCTTATAACATAGCTGTCATTTTACGGATTTTTTTATTTTTAAAGTGAAAAGACGATTTCACTCCTACAAGACCCTAGATATGATCATCTGTTTCTAAAGTTGACCATTCCATTCTAATAATGTTACATATCTTCCCAACATCACTAGTATAATATATTGATATGGGGACCAAAGAATTAGTCCCAGACTGTCCATCACCGCATGCTGTACTATTATTGATTCTTCCTAAACCTGAATAATAGGGACTGACCTTGCTGCCCCTAAAAATCATAGTTTCTTCACACATACTGGTCACTTCTTTATTACTATACACTCTCTCCAAGAAATCATTCTTGTGGGTATTCAAATCTTGACAAAATCCCAGATCAGTCTAGCTATGTGCATACCCTGTCCCTTCAAGATGTTTTTATAAGTGAAACTGGGATGCATACGACCCCTATGTAATACAGAATTTCTCCTACACGTTTTTTTTATACAGTCCTGTTCTTTTCCCAGAATCAACAGTCCTAGAGACCTGAACATCCAAAAAATCAATAAAATCTTTAGAAAAATGATATGTAAATCTTAAATAAGTAGTAGTAGAATACAGGTATTTAACAGAGTTACACAAATCATCCAAAGTTCCTTCCCAGACCAGAAAACAGTCATCAACAAACCTCCTGTAAAACTTCAAATGTGTCAAACTCATTACCATTAAACAAAGTCGGACTGCCATTGAGCAAGGACCATACTGGTGTAGCTGTTGGCACATGATGATGTGCCCATAGCTATGCCCGTTTTTTTGTAAATCTAGTGAATCCTCAAACAAGAAAACACTATTCTCTAGTACTATCTCCAAGAAAAAAACATATCAAGTCAACCTTGGTAATGTCATAAGAACTACGTTTCCTTAAAAATGCCCTAATTAACTCATTGCCCTCAAAATTAGGTATAACAGTAAATAAAGCTACCACATCAAGGGTCACTAATAAACAGTCCTCAGACAAAACATAACTGCTCGTAAAATCATACACATTTCTCAGAAATTGTCCAGTGTCTCTTAAGACTGTCTCAACCTGGTCCAGGACCGGTCTAGTCATCTTCTCTATAAAAAAAGGGAAGGGTTGCATTAACCACCCTTGTCCCAAAACTTTACGTCTAAAGGGTGGAGAAATCATGTTTTTTGTGCACCTTTGGGAGCCCCTGAAACAAAGGTATTACAGGATGGTCCACAGTAAAGTAACATGCCAATTCAACAATTATTATACCTTCTAGAAGAAAGTCCTCTATATGTAATCTAATTTTGTTGTGTATAGAGGCAATATAAATCTCATCGATACTACAATATGTGTTGACATCAGATTTCATTTCACCAGTAGTGTTGCTGTACTACCTACGGTCCATCACTACCACAGCTTCACCCTTATCGTCAGACTTAATAATTAAATCACTATTATTCCTCAAGTCAGCAACAGCCTGCTTCTCTTGAGAGTTCAAATTGTAAAAATCACTTTTCATTTCACCATTATTCAGCATACGAAACAAATCATCTTCACATTTTTTAAAAAAGGATTCAACCGCAGCTGATAAAACAGTTTAAACACACTCGTTTTTTTTAAAAACAGCATTATTACATTCATTAGCATTGTTATTATTATACATTAATTTTAACATAATATTTCTAGCAAAAAGTCTGATGTCCATAACGGTATCACTGAACAGTGACTGTTGATCTGGAACAAAAGATAAACCACACTGTAATAACGACATTTGCGCAGGGGTAAGTCACTTGCTAGATAGATTCTGGACTAAACATTCTAGATTCTGGACTAAACATTCTTTAATATTGAAGTCCTTTTCAATATCTGTGGCTGGAAATCTTTCATTGATCTCATTCTCTTCCATCCCCTGCTCAGAGACCTCTGCCTGTCCATATTGGATTTCCATTTGATGGGCAACGGAAAAGGATTCCCCGCTGACTGAACAGGCAATACCTTCCTCTGAACATCCGGTTGTTTCCATTCCTGGCCAGCCCCCACAAAGGAGCTAACCACCATCGCTGATTGTGAGGGTGGGGCCAATGACACATTCTCATTGGATATAGAAGTCTGTACCATCTCATTTGTAGCCTCCACATTCTAAGCTTCCACTGAACTCACTGGTCCGATTTCAGGAGGTTCAGAATGTTTCTGCCAGCAGAACACCTGTCCATGTTTAAAATCATTAATATCTCTGTCTAGTTTCTTATTTTTTTGCATACTTAAATGCTGTTCGTACATGGATACCTTGTCCAATACACTATCCAGCAAAGGTAGGCGCACCTCACTAGAGTAGCGGTCAAGTAACAACTGTCGTTTCTTATTGACTGCTTCCAGTAGGGCATTTTCAATCAGCTTAAAAAACTCAATAGCCGAATATAGTTGAAGCTCAACTCTGTATTAAGTTGTTGCCACCAATGAGCAACTCAGTGTGCATATTCACATACGTGGGCACAATGAGCACCCTCAATCCCTGTGGAATTACCTGATGAAAAAGGCAAGCCTCTAAATAAAAACACTGTCATTGCAGATGTTTTAATTTAAAAAGACCATTCTCTAGATCCCTTAGTCTTCCTCTAAGTGCCTGCTCATCATACCCATAGTCAAGACATCCATGCTCCGATACATTCCTGTGTTTAGTCAATAAAAGATTCACCACGACCTGCAAGAACCTGGTAAAGTGGTCATTGTAACCAGCATCTGGATTACTGTTGGGGTATAATCCAGTTCAGTCTCATGGTTCAAGCCTTCAGCCATCCTCCCAAATGGAAACTAAACTCAAAACAAACTTAAAATAAAAATCCACAAGGGGCGAACTGTGCGTCAACCAAAATCAAGAACAATATGAAATAAATGCAAATGCACAGAAACACGGCTGATAACCTTAACCTTATAAAACTTTAATACAAGTAAAACAAAAATAAAACAGTAAGCGCTTTCACACTTAAAACAGTGCTTCATCAGACCATAAAACAGAAAGCAAGTCAAGCACTTATATAGTGATGTCATCATTTTAATTCATTCACATGAACAAATCACATGCCTCATACAATTTAATAATAAGCCCTCTCCTTTTTAGAATTGGTTTCAGAGAAAACCTACCATTTAAACCTAGGTACTTATCAGCCTGCAGTGTAATAATCCAGTGCAACCTACAATGGATCATAGCTACTACAGCAACACTATTGGTGAAATGTTATCTGATGTCAACACATATTGTAGTATTGATGAGACTTATATTGCCTCTATACACAACAAAATTAGATTACATATAGAGGGCTTCCTTCTAGAAGATATGATAACTGTTGAATTGGCACATTACCTTACTGTGGACCATCCTGTAATATGTTTGTCTGAAGGGCTCCCAAAGGTGCACATAAACATGATTTCTCCACCCTTTAGACCTACTTTTTCGGGACAAGGGTGGTTAATGGAACCCTTCTCTTTGTTTATAGAGAAGATGATTAAACCAGTCCTGGACCAGGTTGAGACCGTCTTGAGAGACACTGGACATTTTTTGAGAGATTTGTATGATTTTACTAGCAGTTATGTTCTGTCTGAGGACTGTTTATTAGTGACCCTTGATGTGGTATCTCTACTGTTATACCTATTTTTGAGGGTGTTGAGTTAATTAGGACATTTTTAAGGAAACATAGTTCTTATGACATTACCAAGATTGACTTGCTATGTTTTTATTTGGAGATAGTACTAGAGAATAATGTTTTCTTGTTTGAGGATTCACTATATTTACAAAAAACAGCGTAGTTATGGGCATATCATGTGCCAATATGGTCCTTGCTCCATGGGAGTCTGACTTTGTGTTTAATACTAATGAGTTTATGACACACTTGAAGTTTTACAGGAGGTTTGTTGATGACGGATTTCTGGTCTGAGAAGGAACTTTGGATGATTTTTGTAATTTTGTTGAACACCTGCATTCAACTACTACTTATTTAAGGTTTACATATCATTTTTCTAAAGATTTTATTGATTTATTCGATGTTCAGGTTTCTATGACTATTGATTCTGGGATAGGAACAGGACTATATAGGAAACCGTGTAGAAGAAATGCTGTGTTACACAGGGGTAGTATGCATCCCAGTTTCACTTATAAAAACATCTTGAGGGGACAGGGTATGTGCAGATCTACGCTTAACAGTACTGATCTGGAATTTCGTCAATATTTGAATACCCTTGAGCATGATTTCTTTGAGAGAGGATATAGTAATAAAGAAGTGACCAGTATGTGTGAAGAAACTCTGATTTTTAGGGGCAGCAAGGCCAGTCCTTATTATTCAGGTATAGGAAGAATCAATAATAGTACAGCATGCAGTGATAGAGAGTCTGGGACTAATTCTTTGGTCCCCATATCAATATATTATACTAGTGATGTTGGGAAGATATGTAACTTTATTAGAATGAATTGGTCAGTTTTAGAAATAGCTGATCGTATCCAGGATCTTGTAGGAGTGAGACTGTCTTTTCACTTTCAAAATAAAAAATCCCTAAAACGACTGCTATGTTATAAGAATAGTATGAAGGGGAGGATGAATAGTGGTGAGGGTGGCATGATGCACCCGTGTGGCAAATGTAGCTATTGTGTTTTTATTAATGTTTCACATGGGTTTGTACATCCACTGACAGTTACTGAGTATGTATTTAATGTTTCAGCTGATTGTTCTACAGCTAATGTTATGTATATTGCAACATACATGGGCTGTATTAGTTTCTATGTAGGTAAGACCAATAAATAGGTCATTGTCTGAAAGGATTAGGGAACATCTTTACTGCATACTGAGACATGATGACAGAAATTCCCTGGCTAAACATGTTGTCTAAAAGGGTGATAATCACTCCTTTTTATTTAGAGTGATTGAGAGGGTATGGATGAGCTCTTGGGGGGGGGGGGGTTTAGAAACTATACAGAAGAATGCGAGTTGCATTGGATTATTATAATGCAGGCTGATAAGTACCCAGATTTAAATGGTAGGGTTTCTTTGAAACCATTTCTATAACAGAGAGGACTCTTTAAATAATGTTTTAAGTGGCTTATTATTAAATTGTATGAGGCATGTGATTTGTTTATTTGAAATAATTAGAATGATGACATCACTATATAAGTGTTTGACTTGGTTTCTGTATTAAGCACTATTTTAAGCGTGAAAGCACTTACCATTTTATTTTTGTTTTATTTGTATTAAAGTTTCATAAAGTTATCAACCATGTTTCTGTGCATTTGCGTTTATTTCATATATTCTTCAAATAAAGTGCAGCGTGTTTGCTTCCTTATCGTCAGGACTCCTAACGTCTAAAGATAGTGACCTGAGATCCAGTCACTCACCTGTGAATGCATGTGCTTATTTGTGCAGTATAATCAGTCATGGTGTCATATACATTTTTTCTTATAAGATTCAGGAGTTAATTCTACAAATTGTAAACAAGACATTTCACCTTTAAGTAGCCAAAATAATCCACAGCATTCATTTCAGTATAGCATGTATTGCCTTAGCCACTTAGAAAGGAGTTAAAAACTCACACATTCTCATTAATTAATTGATGTTGCTTGCACACCCTTTCAGATACCAAAATAAAGCCATTAAAATCAACCCCTCGTTCCACTATAGAAACAGTATGGTACTAACCGTGACAGATTTTTGCTTCCCTCTAGTATTGATGTGCTTTTGACAAATGGCCAGCATCTGCCCCTCATGCTGACATTGCCCTTTGCTTTCCTCTGTCTTAACAAGATCATGGTGATGCATCTTTCTTCCTGTCAACATGTGTTTACCCCAATTTGTACCTTATTTCCAACTGTAGTCTTTTTAATTTCATCAGGATGTTCAGATCATCTAAGGATTAACAGAATTGCTCTGCTGCATGGTCCACAACTATAACCACAATATGACTCTGTCTGGTTCCAGTGGGTTATGTTTCAGCACACACAAGGGTGCTATCATGTCCTACTTAGACACGCAAGCATTCAAAATTCCTTTGATTTGCACTCATCACTCAGCTTAGATGCTGACATTTTCTCATATTCCACAAAGCTTAATTTTTGCCCTAGCTTTTCTAACTAAAAAAAATAAATAACTGATGTGCACTGTGTACTACACTATAATTGCTTTGTTGCTTCAAAGGGTGGAAACACTTTTTGTTGACCAAAGTTGTTTACAGACTGCATATGTTTGATAAGATCCACCACTGCTTACCAGTTACTAGATGGATGTACAAGGGTATGTGTTTTAACTGTAACTCTTCTGCAGTTAATATTCTAATGTGTGATCAAACCAGAAGTATGGGGGTTTGAATCCCACCACTGCTACCAGTTAATATACAAAGCTGAGCTGGGCCATAAGGGATATGGTAGTCGAGCAGTACTGCTTTGGGTAATAGCCCTGGTGTGTCACACCCAAATGAACTTTACACCGAGAAGCTATAGTTCAGCATTACTATCCCTGCATATCCAACATTTCACCAACCTCAGATTCCACCTAGTGCCCTCCAATGCAGTGATGCCAACAAAAATTACAACTTGACTAAAACCATTTTACACGCACAACTTGCATAGGATTTCCATAATGAGAGGTAAATGGTAACTGACCAGCAGGAATGATCTCCCTTCCCTAGTTTGTTATGCTGCCACCAGTTAGTCAGAATTAACAAAATGAAAGTGTACTTTACTGTTTACCTTTAAAATAAGCCACCCTTTAAATGTTTAAATGGCAGGAATACTCTTATGAGCATCACTCTTGAGTGGGTAGACACCACAAAGGTAAACCTAGTTAAAAAGCATAATCTGTTAAGCTAATAAATAAACCAGCTGCTACAAGAATATTTTAATAATACAATTATTTGCTTGAAATTAAAAAGGTGTTTCTTTCACAGGTAAATATACAGACAGTACATAAATTGCAGAAGGGGGTGAACATTTTTTGAAATAAAAAGGCACTTCCTTTTCAAATAAGTATGCAAACAGTAAATAATTTGTACAAGGGATTGAAAATAAATATTTAAAAAGACTATGTTAAAAAAAAAAGTGTAAAATCTATACTGAAAACTATCTGGGCCTGACTTAAAGATGTACTGTGTTCTTAATGTCTCTGGCTTTTAAGACCAGCATAAAAAATTCATAACAATAGAACTTAAGTCTCCAAGAGGATCCTTCCAAAAGGCAGATTTGCAGTCATTTTGAATTAATGATTAGTCTCTGTTTATATGTTCTAAAACAGGATTTCCCATGGTTTCAGTCTGCAGTTTAAAATGTCTTTCCATTTTAACAATTATGTGTTTAAGGGAGGAGAGTCATCATGTGATCTAACAGCATTTGAAAGCAGCATACCTCTCAACCTCTTGATACAAGAATTCTAGATAAAGTCAAAAATAAAGAGGGGGACAAAATCATGGGCGTGTTTTAAATATTGCTATTATAAACTTAGAAAGTTGCTACAATAACTGGTTTTGAACTAGCATGCATTTTCTGAAAAGTAAGAATACTGAACTCAGATATCTGTTATTGCTTAGTAAGTTCAAGTCTTCAACCATTTGCCAGAAGACCACAAATTTTATAAAGAATAGACGAAAAATATAAAGCAAAAACTCTGAATAATCTGTAAACTACTAGACAGGTAAGTTGTATGCCAAGCAGCATTAGTATCATTAAACAGTGAAATCATGTATGGATCAAGCTGCAGTTTCTCTTTGAAACTGTTATATGTTTTCACTGTGACAACTGCAGTTAAATACAGTTTTACATATTTTCTTTCACAGATCCTATCCTAAAAGGAAAGTACAGTACACTTTCTTTTGTTTTTATATTTTAAGCAATTTGTTTGTGTACACTTTTTAATTCAGTAGATCTGTACTAGAGCTAGTTGACCTTTCTTGCGTTTTCCTTTTGAAAAAAAAAAAAGTAAACAAAGTTGCATATTTTACTTTGTTATAGTTTTTTCACACATGTAATAGTGTCTGTAGAAAGTCCTAGAAGAAAATATTGCTTAGTAAGTCTTATTGACATTACACCTTGTGGAGTACGTTTAGCTTCTACTTTGGATACTGAAACTATAAAAATAATGAAAATACTTAAAACTTAGTATTTGCTAAACAAAAATGAAAATGCCTTGGACTACAAAAACAGAAAAATCCACAGCACGATAAAAATAAATAGTTTTGTTGTTGACAAAATTGTTATGATAAACCTTAACAAATCTTTCAAAATCAACATTTTTTGTCACAAGATATACTTATCAAAGCCTTGACTTAGTAAAACCCTGCGGAGTGAATGTTCACTAACAATATATCCAGCTTTAGGTACTTGCAGTACCCGTGGCTGCAAGCGGGTCCCTTAATCATCCTTGACTGTGTGGGGCCCACCACAAACGCTGCTACTGGTTGGGGGAAAATGAGGAGAAAAAATATATCAATTTCCTGAACAGCTCTGTGATATGACTCTGTTAGGATAAAGCTGACAATGAACATAAGCAAGGGAAGCACTAGAGAGGCCAGCAGCCCAGAATGACTACTCTCAGTGCAAACCTTGGATTTTAAGACAAGCTGATGCTTTCAATCTTCACGGATGGTTTTCCCTTTCAGGGGCATCTATAAGTACTGATAGAACACCAGATACTACAACTTTAAACTTCTTTGCAGAAGAATTTAGTGCAATACCAATCATAGCAGAATAAATGCTCAAAATCAGGAACAGGTTTTAAATATTATTCTCATTCAGTTAAGTTAATAGTATAACACCTTTTACATCATCATGCATTTTTTTGGACAATAAGTAGAAAACTCTGATGTCTGGATCTATTGACTGTCTGTAATCCTGAATGATTTACAAGCAAATCAAACTTTTTACAAAGGACAAAGCAAAATTATGAGAAAAATCTGGGAAGGTCTGTGAAATCGGGGACAATGACAGGTTGGCATTACTGACTTATTCCTGCTGCTGTTTGATAACAGCTAAAGGCAGTCACTGTTCAAGTGTGGCAGTACCAGTGTTGTACAATGTATTGTTAGTTGCTAAAATAAATTCAAATCTAGTATTGCCATGGCTTATGTGTGTGTGTGTGTGTGTCTGTGTAAAAAATCACTGATTTTTTTATCTGTCCGCTCACACACACAATAATGCCTGGACACATGTATTATTCTTCTGGGTATCAATAAAAAATGTTGCTAACAAGTAATTATATTTCAAAACTAATGCATAAAATGTATCACAGAACATTCAGACACTTAGGTCTTCTAAGAGTCTGGGGGCCCTACTCTCCAGACTGTATAACTGCATACAGGGGGCTCCCTTAATCACCCTGAATTGTGTAGGGGCCCCACAAAAGCTGTTGCAGGTCAGGGAAAAATGAGGAGGAGAGTATGTATTTATTTTGGGATTATACCCCTTAACCTGAACAGGGCTGTGATATGACCCTGTTAGCATAAAGCTGATAATGACCTCTGCTCTCAACTGCATCCATTCTAAAACCAGCCCTGCTTGGATATGTGTGTGTACTGAAAGCTGCTGTAAGTTATGTGTGTGTGTGTGGGGGGGGGGGGGTTGTATGTTTATTACTTCTTTAATTTTCATCACAGTCAAACCTCAGAGGTGTGTACATGTGGTTATTATAGCTTGTGTATGGCCTGAAGACAGTATGGTCATTGTTTCTTTAACTTTTCTCAATGACCTGAGAGATGTACAAAGAAGGTTACTATAGCTTATGCAGGGGCAGTGTACTGTCTAGGAGCACCAACGTTGAATACATTACTGTAATCATTATTTTTTTTCACTTTCCTCACAATCGCACTTCATGAATGTATGCATGTAGCTTCCTTTGACAGTTTGGGTTGTGGAGTAAAGAGGCATGCTATGTATATGTCATCAGTGGCTTGAAATACTTGACTGGGTCAATTTGAAACTCTGCTTTCATCCCAGTGTAACACCAGACAGATGTACAGGCATTCTTTTTGTGGGGACTAGGGAGGCAGTCATTTCCCAGATAGGACCTGTGTATCTAGACAACAACTGGCTTGCTAGTTTATCATGAGATCCTATTTTGTCATATTTGAACATTAAGCCTTGGGCAAAAATTATGTCTTCCTTTAAAGTAAAAAATAAATAAATAAGACTGAATTTTTTTCTACTCGTGTTTTTTGGTTAGGCCACTATTGGATTAAAAGGTTGGGAAAATGCTCTGAAATCCATCCTAGAACATCTATAAACCCTATGGCTTCTTGGGCCCTGGCTTACTTGAGTTATTTCCTACATGGTTATTACTGTACTTACTTGGTCGGGAGAGGTATGTTGAAAGGATGCAAGGAAAACTGAAGCTGAACAACAACACAATTTCTTTTCTTAATCATAATTTCTGTTCAAGCCATCATCGGATGAAAAGGTCGTATTAAAAGAAAAAAAAAAGTTAAAATGTACTTTTGTGCAAATAGGACGTTATGGCTTCTTTAAAAAGCTGAAGAGTAAGATAAAATGTGAGGCAAAGAGTAACATGCATGGTACAGGGAGCCCAAAATGGGGGAGAAACAGGGGAAGATGGGAGGATATGGTGTGTACGCATGTGTGTGAGTGCGTGTGTGTGTAGGAGGAAAAGAGTAACATGCATTGTACAATGAGTCCAAAATGGGTGAGAAACAGGGAAGATGGGAGAATGTGGTGTGTGTGCACGCGTGTGTGTGTGTGTGTGTGTGTGTGTGTGTGTGTGTGTGTGTGTGTGTGTAGAAGGAAAAGAGTAACATGCATTGTACAGGGAGCCCAAAATGGAGGAGAAACAGGGAAGATGGGCGGATGTGGTGTGTACGCGTGTGTGTGTGTGTGTGTGTGTGTGTGTGTGTGTGTGTGTGTGTGTGTGTAGGAAGAAAAGAGTAACGTGCATGGTACAGCAAGCCCAAAATGGGGAAGATGGGAGGATATGGTGTGTGCGCATGTATGTGTGTGAGTGTGTGTGTGTGTGTGTGTGTGTGTGTGTGTGTGTGTGTGTGTGTAGGAGGAGAAACGTAATGTGCATAGTACAATGAGTCCAAAATGGGGACGAAACAAGGGAAGATGGTAGGATATGGTGTGCGTGCGTGTGTGTCTGTGTGTGTGTGTGTGTGTGTGTCTGTGGGGGGGTGGCTGAAACAATAGACCTAGGGCACCATTTCACCCAAGTCCAGACCTGTACATACAGTTGCTGCAATGTATCATTTTTGCAGCTAAATGCCAGTAACTGTAAATGCCCGTTTGTGAGATGGGCCAACATAGGCCTGTTGTAATGTAAGAGAACTGTAGCTACAGGTCAGTTTGAGCTTACTACTCATAAAAGCTTGCAGCTTGAACTAAAAGGTTTCTTAAGAGGGGTTGCAGTGACAGGTGATACATAGACTAAAAGTGACTAGAGAGTCCCCAACTTGACATCTGCTGTGGGCCCCCCAAAATGCTAACACCAGCCCTGCATACCTGTCAACCTCTTGGCAAAAGAAAAATGGACAAAGCCTGGAATAATTAGGGGGGATGCTAAAAAATAGAAACACATTTAAGTTGCTAGAAGAACAGGACTTGTGTTAGCATGTATTTTCTGAAGGATATGAAATCTGAAACTCAAATGCATGTCATTATTTAGCAACTTTAAGCTTTAGATCATCTGGTGGTTTGTCAAAAAACAATATTTTTATGAGGAACAGACTGAAAATATGAGGCAAAAATCTGGACGTTTTGCAAAAATATGTACAGTTGAGAGTTGTGCTTAGATCAAGGTATCTGGATAAGCCTAAAATAAACAGGACAAAGGCTCAAAACAGGAACATATTTTACATGATTTGTGTTAGCATTCATTTTCTGAAGCAGAGGTGGGTGTGAGATCTACCACGGGCAGCAACAAAGAGGTTTGTATACCTCTGGAACCTTCAGCTGAAGAAATATGGATAAAGCCTAAAATAAAGGAGAACAAATGCTCAAAAATAAGAACAGATTTTAATTATTGCTCTTATAAAATTACAACCTTACTTAAATAAAAGGAATTGTCTTGGCATGAATTTTCTGAAGGAAATAAAACTTTGAAACTCAAATGTATGTCGTTATTAAGTAACTTCTGTCTCCAATGACTGGAATTAAACCAAACATTTTAGGAGTAATGGACCAAAAATATAAAGTAAATGCCTGGATTTTTTTAAAGTGTTATATTTTGGATGTAAAATGCTTCCTCCAACACCATTAACATATACCACAGCAAGTCTGAAACATTAGGCGGAAGAACTATTTTACATAAAAAATATGTTAAAAAAATAAAATAGTACTTAAAAAAATATCTAAGTTAGTAAAACACAACAATTTTACAGAGTGAGTATTTTATAAGTATAATGCCCTCCAGGGCGTGTGTTAATGTGTAATTAATGCCTGCCCAGGGGTGTTGTGAGGCTCTCCATGGCATTGAGCCTCACAACACCCCTAAAAGGGCATTAATTACACATTAACACACACCCTGGAGGGCATTATTGCTTGCATATTCATTCCATTACTGCTAATCATGACAATGACAGGTTAATGCTGTGTGAAAGGGATCTTGCCCCTTCCTTGAATAGGTACTCTTAGCCTTGCCTTATTCATTAGCGCCTGTCACAGTGCCAGTTCTGACAAGACTGATAAACGGCCTTGAGGTGTCATAGTCAGCACAGGCAGGTGTGTTGATGTTGACTTCGATCTCAGCTTTGCGACTGTAGCCATTTACATTGATGTCGCTTATGTCAATTATGCTGTCAACAATAGTGCTATTGGCAGTGGTTCCTTTGGTACTAAGTACCCCTTTGGCCTCAGTTTTTGGGGCTAGAGGTTGGGGTCTGTTTCAGCACCAGTGCTTGTCCTCCTTTCTTAACATTTGGTATTCTAGGCTTTTGAACTCTTGTTCCTGAGGGACTCAGTGTTGATATTGATTCTGAGTGATCTTTCTGCATTGACTTTCAGGCTTGATTGGTTGATGCCTGTTACTTTATTGTTTTTGCTGATTTATTCCAGTTCCAGTCATTCGGCATTAGTGTCCTTGGAGTCAAGAAGGCTGTCTCGTTAATGTTGTGGACTTTTCTACATGGGCTTCCCCTGGCATTTTTACAACTCTAGTCTTGACTCAAGACACTTAATACCTGCTGTTGTGGCTTCTCAGTCTTCTCACCAGGGGGACATAGGATCAGATGCCCTATGGTAAGATCAGCTGAGATGCTATAGTGATAATTCAGCCTTCACTTCCTCCTTGGAGTCCTCCCCACATTTGTGCTAGAAGAAGGACATGGGGTCATCTCTGGAGTTGCCTCTGCCAAACGTCAACAATGGAGATGTATGAGCATCTGCAGCTTCCTGTGCAGATGACCCCAGATTTGAGGAGCTTGTAGAGATGATACAGAAAATGGTTATTGGCCCATTGAGTCCCCTTTTTCTCTGGAAAGAATCTTCCAGGAGACTTTACAGTCTCTCCATTTGTTTTCCTGGGTTATGCCTCTGCAGACAGAATGGTTTATTTTGTATTCAGGAAGGCCTGGATAAATCTGATGCGAGTTCCAACCCAAGGAGGCCAGATAGGATCTTCTGAGCACCTAAGTATTGGAACGTTTGGGTCAAAACTCCATTCACTTTATCATTGCCACTACAGCCCATAATAAGGCAGCCATGCCTCAGTGCTATGAGAGACATCCTCTGGACAGTGACTTTGTTGAAAGTGAGTGTACGTCTTCTCCACCTTTTCAATAAAAGTGCTTAATTGCCTGTCCAATATGCTATATTTCCAGTGTGAGCTTGCAGAAATGATCAGGGTGCTCAAAACATGTTAGATGATCAGCCAAAATTCAAATCTGTTTCTCAGGTGGCAGTTGTCATCCATTTCCAACTTCATGTGCCTGGAACATAATGCTGTAGATGGTGCAGTGAGTGCATCAAATGCCATCATTTCTATATACCATCACAATGGCTTACTGCTTACCAGTTTTGCAGAGAATTTTGAGGCATCTTTCATTAAAGTCTTGTTTAGTGAAACTGACCTGTTCAGTTACAAAGTCAAAGAGAAACAGGAGGATATTAAGAAAGAAGGGAAGAAAAACTCACGGCTAGTTTGTGTTGGATTCAAGACTCCACAACATAACTTTTCAAGGATGTCAGTTGTAGCACAGGCATGGCCAATAGTTCTAAATCAACTATCTGGAAATAACCAATGCAGCTGTGGTGATTTTAGAGTGGATATCTATCCAAGGGTAAAAATTCCTGGCAAAATCAGTGATACCATGGCTGTTTATCAGAAAACAGCAGCAGATTTCTTGAAGGCTTGCCTGCTTCTTTTCTTCTGTAGTCATTTGAAAGCCTTTTGCCCTACCCTCTGCCTATGTGACTGGATATCACACAAGACAGATGAATTTATGGTAGTCACACCTAGACACTACAAAAAGCCATTTTGCACCCCTCAAAAATTGCATTATTACATTACCCAACACCATGCTGTATTGGATGAGTGCAGCCAGAGAAGAGGTCTTACATCTTCTGAAAAAAGAGAGCTATTCAAGAGTTACTGCCAGAATAAAAAGGATCTGGATATTACTCCAGGTTCTCACTAGCTCCCAGAAAAGATCTGGAGTGGCTCCTTCTGTGGCTTCACAGTGCTCAGTGTTATTCCCAAGGAATGAAACAATTGCAATACATACTCACATTAGATTCTCTAACATCAGAGTAGCTAGGTGTTGTTGTCCAGGTATGGCAACACCTCGCATATCCGCAGCCCTCATTCACTATGGTCACGTACCTGGTACACAGCCAGGGGACTGAGGTAAGCCAAGCAGAAGAGCTCAGAACCAACACTGACAGGATCCTATCCAGAAGTAGTTAAATATCCATAATTCTATTGCAGTCTTTATATGTAGGTAAGTATCTTGGAGATCCAAAGGAGCACATCCAGTCTGTCTTTGACAAACAATGTAGAACTGATAACACCTTGACTCCCAAAACTTTTGTTTTTCAAAGTTCTCATTTAGGTAGCTGAGATCTAGAAAAATCAGCCTAAAGTCCTTGGTCTGTTTATATGTATGTATGTATTTATACATATTTTGTTAGTCCGTTAAGTGACCCGATTTAGGGATCCTTTCCAGCCATGACATGGGCCACAAAGGCAAAGACAGTAACAAGTAGATGCAATTAGAAATGTAAGGAAAACAGACAAAAAAAGAAAAAAGGAATAGTGCCGTTAATGTATTTGACAGATACTGCATGTACAGTAAATAGTCATGGTGTGACAGTGAATAAGTGCAATATTAAGCAATATGTATAAGAATGCATATATTAATAATGCTTAAATATGCAAAACAAACTTCATGTAAATGTAGAATTGTATGTAAGCAGATTGCAAAGCTCACAGCACTGTAAGATGTTACTACAGTGTAATGGAGTAGGAATCAGCTTGTGAGTATTGCAAAGCTCACAGCACTGTAAGATGTTACTACAGTGTAATGGAGTATCAGCTTGTGAGTATTGAATGGCTGTACAAAAAGAAGGTGGGAATAATTATAGTTTCATTGATCTTGTTGGTAATATTAAACAGGCTAAACCTGCTAATTTTGGACTGGAACCGCTAGCACAATGGAACTAGTGTACTACTGTGTTAGCCCATGTCCGTATAGTATTTGCATTTACTTTCTTTGAACAGGCGGTCAACCAATGTTTTTTGAAAGTCAGTCATTGGTTTATATTCCTAATGTCCTCTGGAAGATTGTTCCAAACAGGTGGAACTGTTTTTGAGAAAGATGTCTCACATATACCAAATGTGAATGGTAGCCTGTATAGCTGAATATTATCATTATTTCTTAAGAGCATAGAGTTGGTTTCTAAGCTGCAACCTGCTGAGGAATGGTGGACAGTAGCTATTATTTATGATTTGTAGGTGAATATATTGAGCAGTAAAGTACTTCTAGCTATAAAACGATGCCAATTGTTGGAGTTGAGAAGAGTGCAGTGGTTCTCATGCTTGATCGCTGGGTGTATGAATTTAAGCATATTATTCCAGGATGATTGAATGACTGTAGTATTCTGTGCAGAGAGAAGTATGGTAAAAGAGAGGCAGTATTCCAGTCTGGGAAGGAGTACATTTACAACAATGGCTCAACTTGCCTCAGTGGCAAGCAAGTAAGATATTTTGTATGAGACTTTCAGCTGAGTTAATATGTGATCTGAGCTTCTGTGTGTTTGTGGAATATCTTTGGTCTAGGATTAGTCCTAGGTACCACTCCCGAGTAATGGAGGCAAGAAGAGTGTCACAAGGTTTATAATGTTAAACTTAAAGATGCTATGTTGTTTTCTAGAGGTACCAAATAGCATCACTATGTATGTTTGTATGGTTGGACAGCTTATTTTTACAAAGTCAGTTCCGTAAAGCATTAAAATACTTATGAGGTTCATTGTTCAGAATAGATGACCTTTTGTTGGACCTTGTTACAATGTCACCGGTGTACGTTGTACAGTTAATCTAAGGCAGATCATTAGTATTCGGTGAGAAAAACAAAGGGTCCAGGATGAAAGCTTGTGGGACCCCTTGTGTTATGCTCTCAATCTGAGTAACATTGTAAGATCCATTTGCTTGGAAAGCTCTGTTTTCAATATAATTATCAAATCATTGTACTCCTTCCATGGCGAAACATGTGTTTGACAGTTTATACAACAACATAACATGGCCAACTGTTTTGAAAGCCCTCTTAAGATGTAAAAAAAAAGTCTCCTGTAATTTTACTTTTCACGGTTTTTGCAAAAATGTGGTCTGTTAGTGAGTATATAGCTGTTGGAGTGCTAAAGTTATGATGGAAACCATGATACCTGTCTGTGAGGATGTTATTAGAACATAGTCAAGAATTTGATCATATACTATTTTTTTCAAGTATTTCTCTGTTAGAGGTTGGCAAAAGGGTAGAAATAATTTGTAGTGATTTTGTATGGACATTTAGCCAGGGAAATAACCCTAGTGTTCTTAAAACTACAAAGGAGGATTTTTTATTGTATGTGACAGACTGGAATTATGCAGCAGAAGTTTACTGATAGTAAGGCAGGCTCATTTTAGAATTCTGGGCTGTAAACTGTGAAATAAGGGTTGTAGCCTGTGTCCATATTTTTAAGGAGATTTTATATCTCTTTTTTAGAGATGGCCTTGGAACAAAATGGTGGTGGGGGGTCAACAATACTGTGAAGTGCTGACAGTGGATGGAAAGAAAGAGCATTAGAAAAAACTCAAGTTGATGGGTAGTAAGACACACTAAACACTGTGAAGTCACAGAAGGAACATTGCTGATCCTCACATTTATTGGTTGCACATTGCATGTTAGACACACTGTTCTGCAAGGCCAGTGTACCTCTGGCCAGTGTGCCTGTAGTTCAGAAGGCAGTCTTTCAGCTTCAGTTCAGTACCATTTCTGCAACTCATTACCTCAAATCTTGAGTTTAATGACTGTTACTATTTACTTGGTTCTTCAGTCAAAATTTCACAGGAAGGTTCTACACCATGAAAACTCCACGATCTTAGTGCCCAGATGTCTCACTGGCTGAGATAAGGATTTCCAGAGCTTGCCAGGCACATCTATAGTGGTGGTCACGCAGTTCGAGTCTAACACTGGGAAGTTGCTTCCATCTTCCCACACCTTTAGTTACTATCACCATGTACTGTAGCCCTTAGGTGGGGGTCATTGCCAAGTACATTCAGTGTAAGGTGTCTGGTCACAGCCAGAGGCCAGATCACAAACCACTGTTCTCATGGTTAGGGTAGTCCTGCTTACACTGCATGCCTTCCACACTCCATTTCTTGAAATGCAGCTGCCTTTCTCACCAGTAACATGGTTGTTGTTTAGTACATAAACAACTGGGGTGAGGTTTATTCATATCTTCTATGTTGATAAGCCATATGGGTATGAGAGGGGTCTATGTCAGCCAACTGTTTTGTGATTAGTAACCCATATTCCAGGGGAAAGCTGCATCTCTTGTGGAGTTACTGGGATGAAATTCATTCACGTCTCCTCTGTCAAGAAGCCACATGAGTTTGTGGCTTTGTCCATCAACTGATGTGTGAATAGTAACCCATATTTTTGGAGAAGCCAATTCTCTTGTGGAGAAGCCCAGACATTGTTTAATGATGCTGTAGCAGTGATCCCTCAGCTTGTCAGTAACAAAGGATCTCTCCTGTTGCTGAGAAACACTAACTGCAACCTATTTTTATTGCCAACCAACACCAAATGCAGAAATATTTGCTCCTTAATTCCTCCCTTTGAGTAAGCAGCCCAGAAATAACACCCTGTGACTCCTCTACTCTTCTCCCCAGTTCCCATTATAACCCCAGTTAATTTAGAAAGGCAGTAGAGCAAGCCCAAAGGCATTCTTATGACTGAGTCATATTTGAACCAGTCAGTATACTTGCCTGTATTTTTCCCATATTATTCCTGTAAACTTGGAGAATGTATTGCATTGTATAGGTGTGGATAGGCAACTGAGATTCTGTTTAGACCAAACAATACCAGTCCAAAAATGTTCTCAATTGTTTGTTTCATATGAATCTATTAAGTTCTGTACTTGAGACTAAAGTGTTTAAAATCAGTTTGTTCAGTTTGCTTTCATGATGTATAAAATTTTACTATACAAAATATAACTAGGATTTGTGTTTGTCTTGAAAAGAGGCTTCCAGGCTAATGGGACTAATCTAGTCAACAAAAGATGGATGGATGGATGGATGGATTGGTAAGTAAATACATATTCATGATCAGTGGCTGCATTTCATGGTGTTTCAAAAACACATCCTTAAATGGTATATATGTATGGCTGAGACATGGGCTTCTTTGAACACTTTTATGAGCTACTGCAAACTTGGTATGATGTTGATGTCTTGTTCATTTTTCAGGACCAGAATCATATGAGGCATGCTTTCATGAGTTATGATTCTGTTCTAACAGCTTTGAAAAAGGTGAGCCAGGCCACGTCCGATGTAAAAGTTATGTACTTACCATAATGACAGATGTGTATAATAGGGGTCCATCTTCAATGTCATCCATCCTTAGGCAGAAGAAGTCTAGAGAATATAGTTGTTCCTTTTGTATGTCTTTTTTCCTTTGTTTGTGAAAGGGTTATTGGAGACTTGATTTTTTTCCCATGAAAAATGTAGCATTTTGATCAAATCGTTTCTTTGCATTAATAATCACTGTAAATATTGGCATTACAACATGAATCAGATAAGCACAGTGATTTGTAATGATTTCAGAGTTTCATAAGTAGATACTTGTTCTTGTTTCATATTCTCTAAGCTGAAAATTGTTCCTTAATGCCTCACTTAATGCAGCATGCCTTTGCTTTATGGTCAGTTCTTTTGTTTATAGCAAGACTGAGTACTCTAAGCCAACACAGTAGTAATATGAAGTTGCTGCACTGATTTTGTCATGCCATAGACTGTGCAAGATGTTGAACTACAGTTTGGGCTTTCTTTGCTAAATGTAAGCTAGCACCAATGATTTTCTTGTGCTATTTTAGAAAAGGAAGGCATTTTTAGTGCTACAAATTTGTCATTGTCAGTTGAATACTATTGCAGAATTTCTGTTAGTTATTTTAATACGTATTTATTTGTTTGCCAATGTGGTATGCTGATTGGATACAAGTATCCCTTTCAGAAGTGACCTGAGAGCATAGTCTGATTAAATGACTTGGTTGGAGTCAAACATTTCTAAATGAAAAGTGAGGGGAATCAAACCTGGCACTATATAATGAAGTTTATTTAACAGCTCATAACCATAATTCCCTGAGCTAAACTGTCTCCAGAGCATGAATTATCACTTCAGCCCACACCTATAATTCAGCTATAATGGTATTTTTATACTTAGTACAAGTCAATTAATCTTTGGTACTGTAACCTTCTTGGTCATAGATTTTCCTTGTCTCTTTGTTATTCTTGGCCATTGCCATGTGATGCTTCAGCAAACCTGTTATTGTATCACAATACTTCCCTCTGCAATTTCCTAATGTGTGACTGTAGTTTCAGCTTACACTCAGCCCTTTGCATGTATGAATATAGCAGTTACCCACGCCTGGGTGTGGGGTAATGCTGGATTTACCCATGGTTGTTGTGGTTTGGTCACAAGGGCGAAGCCCCAGTAGCCAAACAAAGACAACCATGGGTAAATCTAGCATTACCCACACCCAGAAGTGGGTTATTGCTATTATACAATGGCATTATTTAAGAAAAAAAATAATTACTTTTCTTAAATAATGGCATTGTATAATGCCTCCTTGCTGCCCTTCCGCAGCTGTCTGGTATTCTGCGGCAGTTCTGATGTACTGTGCATGTGTATGCTTACGCAGTACAGCAGAGCTGTGGGCAAAAGCAACGGAGAAAGCAAGATCTCCGTTGCTTTTTACAAACTGTCTTGCTATGTTAAAGGGGTTTAGCATAGCGAGACAGCTTTAAAAAAAGCAATGGAGAATCTCCTTCGCTTTTTTTAAAGCTGTCTCACTATGTTAAACCCATTTAACATAGCGAGACAGTTTTGAAAAAAGCAACGGAGAAAGCAAGATCTCCGTTGCTTTTTAAAGTGTCTCGCTATGTTAAATGTGTTTAACATAGCGAGACAGTTTTAAAAAAAGCAACAGAGATGCTCTGTTGCTTTTTTTAAAGCTGTCTTGCAATGTTATACTCGTTTAACATAGCGAGACAGGTTGTAAAAAGCAATGGAGAGCTTGCATTCTCCGTTGCTGTAAAAAAAAAAAAAAAAAAAAAAGTTATACTACCTTTTTCCATTACTATAACCCTGATTTACAACGTGCACGCTGACCAATCAGTATGCACGTTTTGGAATATTAATGGGAGGTCGTTGTATAATAGTATGTTTTCAATAGCTTCCTTCAGTGTTGCAGTTCATGGCCCTTTAATTTTTTTTTTTTTCATATTCCCTACTCAGCATTCCATTTTGGCAGAACTGTTCCGCATAACTAGAAACACAGACTGCAATAAAACACTTCTATAAATTCTTTGAATATGATGACTGAGCATTTTGTTCAAAGTCAGAAATGTCATTCTTTTAGAGGTCATTAAACGGGATGCATTGCCTTGTTGCTCTCCCAACATTAGCTGTTGAATAGAATTACTGTTTCACAAGCCACAGGTTTTACAACTGCTTGTTTGACGATTTCTTTATGTATTTGATTCTTCTCAGTTGAATTTTAAAAATGTTTCAGAAATATTATTATTCTCTAGCTAAAGTATTCTGCCAGAATTCTTGTGACACAAAGCTGAACGAGACGGCCTCTTGTTGATATTATTCATATAAGTTAAGTTCAGTTATACATACTGTTTGGTTATTTACATTACCACATTGTGAGTTCTAGACAGGTTTGCCCTCATTCTTAGCTATCTGTTGACATCAGACTGCTACCTTCTGTTTTAATTTATGTAACTGTGTTTTAACTTGCTATTCTCTGTGTAAACTACAGTGATGTTTTCTTTTGACTCATTTGCTGGTGTCCTTTAGTGGAATCCAGAGGCCACAGTCAAAAGTTGGGTTACTTTGCCTTTCCTTGATGTCTTGCAACTATTAGGATGCAATTTACTAGCATCTATGTTTGTCGTGCAGTGGCTCGAGAAGTTTTGCATTTCTTTAAGTCTCTTTGACTGGACTTGTGTGTGATTTGTTGCTGGTAAAATTATATTACTACCTTTGGCCCCTTTTCTTCATGTGCAATACTGTTTAATGACAGGTATATGTTTTACTATATGTCTAGCTTAGTAGCAAACATTTACCTTATTGTTGCATAATATTTCTTGTAATTGCTTGCCATTAGCCTTAGTTGTGACTAAAAAGTATAATGCACCAGTCCATTGACCTGGTTAGCAAGTAATGAATACATACTGCGAAGAGTTGTGTGGCTACAACTTAGAGAGGATCTGAATGAGGTCAGTTTGATAAAACATATGTACCTGCAACAATCAGTCTGCCTACAGTGGAGAATTAGGCGGTCTCTAATATTGCTTTTCTTGCTAAATACTGAGTCCATCCTGTCTTCGTGAGTGCTTTTCTGAGTGTTGTGAGATTAGCATTGTACTTCATTGAACAGATATTTACTGTCATACTATGTGGTCTGCCACTGACTGCTACAACTGTATTCTACGTTGTACCATGAGCTGCAGTAATTAATATTATTTTGCTTTAGAGTGTTGTAAATGTATCTTTAGGGTGTCCATAGCTGTTTAGAGTGCATCTGATTGCTTTACTTAATGGACATACCGCACTGGTCATAGCCATCTTTGGAGTGCTTAATATTACTTTAGTTATTCATGGGGCAGAGTATGCTACCCATATCCATCTTTGGAGTGCATCCGGTTGCTTTAGTTACTTATTGGGCACATAAGGTTGCTGTAATGTAGCTTAGCAAGTCCTAAACTGATATGACGTTTGATCAGTGCCAGAAACACATGGAGTGTTACACAGCTTATGAAAGTGCCATAGATCCTCAAAATGGAACAGACTGCTACAGTGCAGCTGAGTGTCAACATTGCTGAGATGCAGCTGAGGAGTACTGTAGAGTGCAGGAATACAGCTGAGTGTGACAAACTGTTGTGACATAACTGAGTAGTGCTGCACAATTCTGAGATATACTTGAGGACTGCCATGGATTGCTGTGACAAAGCTAAGTGTTGCAGAGTGATCTGACTGTGCTTTGGAGTGTCACAAATTGCTATGACACCGGCTGAAGAATTGTGTAAAATGTGTCTTATAGCTGAGGAGTGCCACAGATTGCTGGTATGCATCAGAAGTGCCACAAATTGCTATGAGGAGTATGTGGTTGTTTGAGATTGCTATGACACCTGATCAGTGCTGTGGTGCAGTTCAGAAGTGCGACCAATTATTATATCACTGGAGAGGCATACCACGCATTGCTGAGATACTTCTAAGGAGTGTTACATGTTGCTGGGATGCACCTATTGAGCGGCACAGGTTGATATGATGCACACGAGGAATGCCACAGATTATAACACAGCTACAGTATGCCACAGTTTATTGTGACACAGCTGAGGGGTCCTATAGAGTACTATGTATTATAATGCATCTGAGGTGACCTTAGAAATGGCACAAGTTGCTATGACACAGCTGAAGAGTCAGATTGCTACAGCACACCTGAGGAGTGCCACGGATGACTATGGCACAACTGAGGAGTACCACAGACAGCTGTGGCCCAACTGAGTGTCAAAGACTGCTATGTAAGTGTTGTAGATAGCTGTGATGAGTACCACAGGATGCTATAACACAGCCAAAGTGTGCCACACATTGCTGGGATGCACCTGATGAGTGTTGCAGATTGTTTGAACAAAGCTGAGGAATGCCAAGATTTTTATATCACAGTATAGGTGTGCCACACTTTGCTGAGATGCACTGAGAAATGGCACAGATTGCTGTTACAGAGCCAGGTTGTTGTGAGGCAAATGGGGAGTGCTGTAGAGTGCTATTATGTGGCACAGGTGAGGAGGATCAATCATTGCTGAGGTGTACCTGAGGAGCACCACATAAGGCTATGACACAACTGAGGAGTGCCACATAGTGCTATGACACTGGTGAGGAATGCCATAGCTTACTGAGAGTGTTCAACAAGAGTATAGCACTGGGCACTATAATGAGAACAAATGCATACAAAACTTTCTTCAGAAAGAACATTTCATGTTAATTCTATTGCATTAAGTAGGTTTCCTGTTACAGAACATTCTGCAAACTTAGATGTACCAGAGCAAGTAATAATATTAACTTTTCATGAATTTTAGATGTACAGCGAATAGGCAAGAGGGGGGCCAGATTTTACTGAAGAAAATGTCAAAGGAATCAAGGTATTGGGAGCAATTAACTGGAGAGATAAAGGTAATATAATGAGAAGAGGTCAAGAAGACATCTAGACTACAGGCTAGAGATTGCCTTCCCTACCAGGGACTGACATCAGAGTATAGGCAAAGAGAAAGGGATAGAGGAACCCTGAGTGAAAGACTGGTTCTTGTAAAGTTTTTAATTGAATCCAGAACAGAAGCTGCTGAAAAAAAATGGATAATTAGTAGGACATATAAAGTATTGCACAGTAACTATAAGGATCAGAGAAGGTTAGAGAAGATTGGGAAGAGAGATTGAATAAGCAATTCACAAGGAAACAACGGGAGGACATAATGCACGGCTCCCACATATGCAACAAACGGCTCCTAGATATGCAGTATAGAAGAGTCCGGATTTGTGCTAGAAGTGTTTGCATAGTTATTTTTATACCCCAAACAGACTACAAAGTAGATGGCAAATGGAGGTTTAATGAGGAAAAAAAGTGGTAACTTGGAGCAATTATTATTATTTAGCTGGGATAAAGAATTGAAATTGCCTAGACATAGTAAGGCCTTGTTTAGTTTAATGTTGGTACTTGCCAAAAAAGGCAATTATTAGAAAATGGAAATCAAACTCTAAATCAACAGTCTTTGAAATAGTGAACCAAAGTCTAAATCAGTAGTATTTGAAGTAATGAATATTGTAACAGAGAGAAAAAACTAGAAGTGGGATCTTTAGAAAAGGATAGGAGCAAATTACCTAGCAAAACAATGGAAATTGTGAGGAAAAATATATGCATAATAATGTGTCGTTGGAGGAGTGAGGTTTAACGGAAGGCAATTTATGTAATGTTGGATTGATAAGACTTGTATAAAACAATAATATATGTATAACGTTTGTAACTGTGAACATGTTGACATGTTTTATGTATGTTTGCCTATGTCTTAAGTGATAATTCAATAAAGGTGCCAAAAATGTCATGTATAGTGTAAGAGTGCATACTAAAAAAATTAAACAATAAACTGCCAGATTTTTGTTATGCATTCATGAGATGTTTGCTTGTAAGAACAGACCCAAGGCTTATCTCATACTATTCTGCAAGACCTGCCTTAAATGTCAGAGATGGATGTGTCTTGTGGGGCTATAGAGTAATAATTTCTCCACAAGGTCATTCCATAATTTGGAAGTGTTCCTTCATTCAGTCTCATCCTGGAATGTTCAGAAGGAAAGGCTTTGTTGATTGATTGATGCTTATTTGAATTAGATGGATATTTATGCCATGAATTCTACTACTGCTCTTGTAGCCAAAGTTTTGAATACATAACATTTCAAAGTATAGTCTCTGTTAATAGCTTTTGTTTCCCCACTGTGGAACTAAGAATGTATGAAGACAAATGGAATTTGTTGTGTAAATTCTGCTGAATTTCATTATCATCTAATGGTGTGAGAGAGGGCTGTGCAAACCTTAAAGAAAGTGAAAGATGTTACTATGGAAAAAAAACTGCCATAGTTCTTGTTTAGCTACAGAATTACTGTTCAGGTGATGACAGGTTTGTCTTCAGCAGAATTTTTTTTTGTCATGAAAGCTGAACTCCAGATTTGACCTGCTTGTAGCAGATTGAAAGGCAGATGTCTAAAGAAAACAGTGAATTCAGAAGTAGACTTTTGATAAAAGCTCCCAAGCTGGGAAACTATGTGCCTGGAGATGAAATCAGTTTATGAAATGCAGCTGTGTCCCTAAGAGAGTCCCAGGCAATGTTGACCATGTGTGATATTCAGTGGCCTTTGAGAATGGCTTGTCTATGAGCAGTCATTTGACTCCACAAGATCAGGATTCACAGAGCCTATGCTAATATGTGAACAAAAAAGATGGAAAGTTCTTTGAGAAGAGCAGATGTTCCCACATTTGCTAGCAGAGGCACATACCATAAATGTGGAAGTTGCAGTTAAGAAACATACATGTATCTGTTGTAATCCTAGAGAGATCAAATTATAATGGTCAGGGTCTTCCCATTTGCCTGTTGCTACCCATCCCGATTGTCCTGTGAGTGAAAGGCTTATCCCTCTTCATCTATAAGATTGCTAGACATTTGTAAAATCTTACGTTGCAGTTTAACCAAAGTTCAGCCTTCACAGAAAATGGCAAAGAAACACTTGGAAAGGCAAACTACTGCATATAAATGCTATACAGTGAGTATATATATATATATATATATATATATATATATATATATATATATATACAATTTTAACTTTTCAAAATATATGGTAGTAAACCAAATATATTCCTCCACTAAAACTGCAATGTGTAATGCAGGGAGTTTTTAGCATAAAGGTTGTGCTGTTTCTATTCACTTACTATGCCTGGCTGGTACTCTAGGATCAAAGAAGAGATTAAACAGTGAGGAGTCCAGTCTGAACCTGTCCTCTTACCACACTTTACAAAAAGCCTGTAGATTTCTGAGCCACACATACTGATATTGTCATGCTTTTTGTGTTAGTGTGGAGAGCAGTTTAGTTGTTAATGCTTTTGAACCACTAAGGTGCCATGCATCTCTGTGATGCAGTTTTATGAGCAAAGCTGGTGTTCAGGAATCTGTACTGCACGGCAGAGTGCTAGAATGTTGCAGTTGGCTAAGAGAGTAGACAGAAGCTCCAGCAATGTAACATGCCAGTGGAATGCATCCTGTCACATCATGTGATTCACTGCATTACAGGCCTTTAAAGTGCCTCCAATTACACTGAAGCTCCTACATGAGTAAAATGTATTGCCACTGTAGACATACTTATTGTTTTTTTTTTGTCTGTTTTTGTGTGTTCCTAAAAATGTAGATATAATAAGCACTCTGATGGAAAAGATTTTTGGAATATTTGCCTGCATTTTGCACATTCCAAATGCAATTATATCTTAAAATTCCTCTATTGTTCTGTAAACACATCTGTACAGTACTTGAACTATTTCAGCTTTGCAAATCTGTAACTGAAAAGCCAGTTTGTGCAACAGGATGCAAACAAACAGTATACAGTGGTCACAGTTAAATCAAAGTCCAGTTGTCATTACTTTATAGCATCGTCTGCTGTATCTGTGCCCAGAAGTATCTGACACACATTTGATCCCCATTAACTCTAATCTATGTTACTAGTTATTCCTATGAAATATAACTGCTAATATCAGCACAGTGAATTCAGAGCAGTTGCACCATTGTGCAGTAAAGGCTGTTCTGAAAACATGAACTAACAGTGCCTACATTTGACTGCCCTGTGGTGACAGCCACCAGCAAAAAGTCATACAGGATTAAAATAATGCAGAACTCTGTCATGTACAACAAAGCGAGTCGTACTACTGTTATTCTACTACTGTCTGCCATCTGATAAAGCTTACTTGTTCTTCTTTCATAAATGCATCTCTGTGAGACATAAATATATTGGACAATTCTGCAGAAACCTACATAGTTGAATTACAGAATTAGCAGAGTATTAAACCAAAAGAAAATAATATACAAAGCTTTCAGATTTTACCCAGCCTAATGTGAGAAGGCTAAAGTCAACTCCATCAAAAAAACTTGCTAAAACAAACAAAATAAACAAAGTTTCACTTAAGGTAAAAATTTGGCTGGTGGTAATGTGTTCTACAAACGCATCCAAAAAATGAACAGAAAGAAACAAGAATTTAGTGTGGCAATATAAAATGTTATCACCATAACAGAAATAAACGGTACAGCTAACATACTAGCATACAAATTTAGAGCAAATTGCAGGCCACAAATGGAAATAATATTCCATCTTCCTTTCTGTAACTCAGTCCCACTCAAGTTTACATTTGAAATGGTCACCTTTACCCTCAGTAAGGTCAGAAACAAAAGTTCCATAAAACCAATGAGATTGTTGGAAGGCTAGTAACACCTTATGTACATTCATAATACCAGCATACCAAAGTGGCTATAATCCTGATATGTCTAGAAGCAGGCTGTTGTGGTCCCCATCCTCAAAAAAGGCCCTTCTACATGTCCAAGTATTTGCATATCAATAAGCCTTGCAAACATACTGTGGAAGATGGTGGAAAGAATCATCATGAAACTTATTCAGGTAGACCAGGGAAATGTCCTCCTTCATGACCTAACCCAGTGCATTTTTGTCAAGGGTAGGTCTCGTATGCTTAATCACAGATATTTTTTGAGTACGTGACTGCCACCTTGAATTAAGTCATTGCACCTTACATAGTTCTAGCTAAAGTATTCACCGCTATACCCTGTAATGAAATTGCACACATGGATCTGAAGCTAAAAGAAACTCTAATAACGAGGGTCCACATTTGGCTACAAGGGAAGAAAAGGAAGAATCCTGTCCTCACCGTCCCATGTCATCAGTAGAGTCCCTCAAAGCGCTATCTTGGGGCCATTCCTTGTTGTCATCTTTTTCTGAGATGTCCAGACTGAGCTGATTGTCTGATTCACTAATCATGCAAATGACTTGGAACCTTGCTGGCACAACCTCTCTTTTATCAAAAGTTAATATTGCACATTTATGTATCAGTTGTGCCATAGAAATTGTCCTCCCTTCCTTTTAGTGTCAAAAGATGCAACATTCAGCCATTTGGCAAAATAGGGAAAAAAAATAGCTTTGTAGACTACTGATGAGTGGCAGCTACAACGTGACAAAAAGCAAAAGACCTTGGAGTATTTCGTAGATGATAATCTTTCATTTAGTACCCATATAGAATTTACAATCTCAGAGAAGTAATTGCCCTTTGCACAGCTCTTGTCAAATTTTAGAATACTGTATCCTGCTCTGGTACAGTTACTTGAATGCTCTTGGTGAGATTGAAGAAAGTACAAAGATGTTTCACAAAGAGAATCAATCAAAGGGTATCGAGGCCTGTCTTGTAGCCAGAGAGTACAGCAGCTCTCTTTTTCCTCTGTGTGCTATTGTCTTTTTGAAGCAAAACTGTACCTGACATATAGAGCTGTAAGGAATCCCTTACTCTTTGAAATACTTTGTTTAGAATACCCTTCTGATAACTAATAAGAACGCTCGGCCCCAATAAACAATGTCATCCATACCATAAAAATGTTATCGTTTTATATTTTACAGATTTCACTGCCAGATCTGTAGCTGTCTCATGAAGCACCTAGATGAGAAGGGAAAAATAAAAAAAAGGTCAGTACTCAAACCTTCCCTCCTGACCTGTCTCTTAACCCAAGGTACAGTCGTTGTTGCACTTCCCTGCATGAGCAAAAAGAAAACTATTCTTCTGGATTGAAAAACAACAACAAGCTGCTTGCTCTAGCTGTAGCAAGGAGTTTGCTACAAGTTATTCTACACATGTGCACAAGAAGCTCTGAAGAAAGCATTTCACTTCAGTCCTGACAGCAGAAGCAGTATTTACATACTGGCATTTAAAAATGGTGGTACAGAAATGAATGAACAACCGACCAATTAGAATCCGCTGACCACACTCACCCACCACCTTCACTCCACCCTAGCTATGCTTCTGTTCACTGCATATGGAATAAACTTCCTCATCTTATTTAAATTCATCCCATCAAATCATACCTTCAGAATGGAATTGGAGGACTATGTAGGAACCTGCAACTTCCAGCGTCAAGATCTTTGACGACCAATAGGTTTTGAGATGGCTCACCAAACCTATGAACCGTATAAAAACTAACCAAAATTAGTGAGAAGATCTTAATTTTCTTTTATCTTTTTAATATAGATAATATTAACATCACTAATGGAAATCTTATTTTATTCCCTGAATACACTCCTGAGAGAGTAAATAAAATCAAAATTCAGAAGCGGAGACTTTTCCTCCAGTAAAGTATGCCTTCACTGTTTCAAATGAATTGTTTGGTAAGAAATTTTAACTCCAAGCCCAGTACCAGTAAGTTATGTTATTTGTGGTGATTTAAATAGTGACGTCATGCTGCTGGCAGCTCTGCAAAGCATTTGTTTTGTGCATTCAGGCTACATTTACCATGCAGATGTACAGTACACTATCTAGAAAATGATATTCTGTCATTCTATGTGTATGTTTGTAAGCATTTGTAGACTTATTGTTCATTACAATGAAATCTACTACAAAATATTGCCACTCAGTCTGAATTTTCAAATATCAAAGCCTGCAGCTCTGAATTTGTGCTGAAAGGTTATAGAATTGTACTGCATCATGAACATTGTGATTTGGTGGAAGTAATACTGATGGGAATGTGTGGGGAACAGCTCAGTTTACTCAGACTATTCAGCATGTACTAAAATATTTTGCTTGAGAAAATGGCCATCTTGGTAAGGTGTTATGCTATTGTTAAGCTTCTTCATTTTGTTTGCAAAGATTGACCAAATGATAATATATTCACACCTTTCTTTTTATACTTTTGCTTCTTTTGTTGAAGTTTTTTTTTCTGTCAATTTGATTGTACCGGGATGGTAGGAAGTTGAATTTATGGCTGATAAGGGAATGCTATATTTAATTCTCACTGTGTTCTTTTAAGTAAAAGTTGACTGACCAGACTATGTTACTATCAGTAATTTGCCCTACTTTTCTATCCACTGAGAAATTATTCTGTTTAGAAGGTGCACTTCATACTATGGGTGCGGTGCCTACACCTTCCAGAAATTAATCATGGTTAAAATTGTTCTAGTAAGATGCCACAGGGCTCGGTGCTGGGACCTCTCCTGTTTGGTATTTATACTGCAGATGTCCAGTTCAGTATCCTACAAGTGTGGCTGACTAAGATTGATCATGACATCTGTTCATCCACTGGTACTAAACAGCTCTGGCAAGAGCTGGAAGATGTGCACGTGAGGCATACTGAGTATGATTTCAAGTTAAAATGCCAGAAGGTGCAGCATCAGAGTAGCATTCGTTTAAAAAGCTGGTTCCACCTCATGTTGTAAATGCAACTCCTGTTTAGACAGTCACAGTCGTAAGAAACCTGGAGATTGTTTACCTAGTATTGTTCCTATGTTTAGATGGAGCTCCCCCCTTTCCTGTAGAAAGATGCACCTTAGTCCTAGTTCTCACCTGTGAAAGAGGTGATACTACAGTATCCAAATACCTACACTGCTTAGTATGGCCTGCTTCCTAACTTTGAACATATTTACTCCTAGAATACCAAGCACCCATAGCACCTTTATTTGTTTATATAACAGCATTGCATAGCTATCATCAGCTTAAGAAATGTAAAACTATTACGATAACTGTAACCCCACCAGCTATGATCTAGTAATCCTGTTATTTCTCATACTAATCCCATTCATGGCTTCTTTCCTTATATCAGCTACTGTTGTCAGACCTCCTTCTGGCTCTTTTCACCTGTTGTTACCATTACTGATAACTCATTCTCCTAGACTAGCATAACACATCTCTAAAACACCAAAACTCACAACTTGCATAAATGTAATGACTGTTGTGATCACAAATACAATACCTACAATAATTGTCTGTAATGCTTGTGTGTGTGTGTGTGTGTGTGTGTGTGTGTGTGTGTGTGTGTGTGTGTATGTGTGTGTGTGTCATGTTTGGAAATCGCAGATTGTGTCTTTCTAATAGGGTTACCACCTGTGCCACTTTGCGAGGGACAGTCCCTCTTTGGGCAGTTGTGTCCTGACAAAAAATTGTAAAAATGGCAAATGTCCTGAGATTTTAGGACAAAATTATTTCCTATATTTTATGTAATAGTTACATAAAACAGTTATCCTGTATCTAAAATACCTAAATGTTATAAGAAACAGAATAAGCAACTAAAATGCTACAAGAATAAGCTTTTATTTAGGCAAAAAAGTTTAAGTTCTAACCTTTGTACTGACCGTGGGTATGTGTCGGCCTGTAAAATCTGATGTTTGTACCAAAAATGTCCCACTTTGGCCATTTGAAAAGGTAGCAACCCTACTTTCTAATATGTATTTGTATATTTTTGTTGCGCTGATTATATAACTATAACTATAATTGTGTGTGTGTGCATGCATGTGCGCACAAGTGAGCATGTGTGTGCAAAAGAGAGAGCAAAACCGTTTAACTTCTGAAAGCAGTGCTGCATTTTTTTACTTAAAAAACTTCTCTTTTTTGCACTTCTACTAAATCTTCAGTAAGAAAAATGGTAGGTTTTATATATTTTCAACACAATATATTATTGAATTACTATAGTTGTATTGGACTGCTTTCCACTCTCTTCTTGCATTGTCTTCAATAGAAGTGTCTGATGTCCTTCAAGAATGCAACTGCAGTCATAACATATGGGTTGTCCTGCCTCAGGCAGCCCTCGGTCGGCCGAATTCCAAAGTCTGGGTCCGGCGTCGGCTGGTGTCGCCTCCTCCTATAAAGGCATCGGCTGATGCCATCTTTTTCGTGCCAAGCAGTTCGGTCAGCTCCTGAGTTTTCAGCACGAAGTCATCTAAAGCTAAGTACCCGTTGGAACATTTATTCTTGCCTCACGATGTCAGAACAAATTGAGAAAGTAATAATTGTTTGTCTTGTGGTAAACAAATACCTCATAAGGACTTCCATTCTCTGCCTTCCTTGCCTGGGCCTGCTGCTTGCTTTAATGGCGCGTCGGATCAACCGACAACCCAATCTGCTAAAGACGGGACCGACATTCTCGGCCCGCGTCCACTACCGATGCTACTCCTAAACCCTCTGCTAGTGCTCCGGTCCAGTGGTAAATCCACCGCTCCAGGCACAGGCCGACAACCGGTCTCAGGATCTCTCTGCGGTTGTTGATTATCAAGGCCTAAGGCCGTCAGTCAAGGCCCATCCTAAGCCTGCTACCCAGGCTCTTCTTCTGATAAGCAGATCATGTCTCTGGCTGCAGATCTTATTTCCCTTATCAGGGGACTCAGCCTCATCCGGACAGGTGGTCTCAGCCACCTGCAGAAAAAACCTAGAACTGAGCAGGTGGGCGACCTCTCTTGGATGAAGCCTCTGGGGATTCTGAGCATTCTGATACCCAAGTAGAATCCTTCCGGGACTCTGATGCTGAGAATCAATTCCCCTGCCTCCCTCCAGAGGATTTCTCTTTGGTGAAGTCCTGCATTCCATGAGGAACATTTTCAATGGCAGGGTCAGGAATTCTCTGACTCCAGGAAAAGGCTTCCTCAAGCTTCCCAGCACAGACCTTTGGCTATTCCACCTGTTATGGATGTTTTGGATGATGTTTTCTCTGACTCCAGCTCTTCCTCCTGCTCCTGTCAAGCCATTATAGGGTCCCTGACACTCCACAAGCAGGCCCACTCTGTGGATCTAGAAACTAAGGGAGTGGCTACCTCCACTGCCAAAAACCCTCTGCCGGCAGACAGGAAGCAAGGTCCCTGGAGATGGGGTAAAAAGTTTATACCTCTACCTGTACCTGTTTTCAGGGTGCTGTATTCTTTTTTCATTTTTTTACAGTAATGTGGATTGTGTGCCTTGGTGTTAGACATTTCTTGAGCTGACGGACATCTGCAAATGGGTGTATTCCAGGATTTCATACTACTGTACCTGCATTAGTTAAATGAATTGTTAGTCAATTGAATGTGTTGTATTGCATAATAGAATCCTGGATGTACCAAAGTCTGTTCCAGTCCATTATACAAATTGAATTGCTAACTAAAAAACATTTTTGTATGATGATAGATTTTGAAACTAGTTAACAAAAAAGAAAATTTCCTTGTGCAGTGGTATTTTATATATATAGCTATGCTTAAGTGTGCGTGAGTGTGGGTGTGTTTTTCCAAGAAGTACTAGGAAGAACTAGAGGCAGGACACATATAAAAATAAGTCTTTACAAATTCCACAAACTAAAATATTAGCCCACTTAGCTTTGCAGTTTCAAAATAAAACACTACTTTTATAACTATGTTCAGTCCACACAGGCCTTCAAGGCACACGCTGACACAAAAACAAAGTCCCCAGGTTGTACCCTTCATGGACTTCAAGAAAGTACAGGGCTGCTGACTTCTCCAAGGCCCTACTTTCAGATCTAAAATTCAGGTAGTTTCACAAGGTATAATCCACAGGTTTGCCCCCATCTGGGTTCTCTCTACCTTTTTGATCCAGGTCTTCCTTTCATATGATCCTTCACTTAGGAACTAACTTTCTGAAATTAGCCTTCCAGGTCACTCTTGTTTTGTACTTCAGTAACTGACAGTTAAATCCTTGTGGTTTTAGTTTATTGATATGAAAATATTCATACACTCCATAAATTCTGGAAACCCATCTAGTCTCATATGCATTTTCCATAATCAACTTGTAGTACACGAGAACACTGCAGTTTTACTGCAAATGTGGGGAAAAAAAGACACGCTTGATAACCGCATCTTAAGCACTATTAAGATCAGGTCTCATCATGGCAACTGTCAGCGGATAGTGCTGACTAACAAAGAACAGTAGCAGAAGGTAAGAAATTTAAAAGCTGTTAAAACTTCACTTTGCCATACTTTTTGTCTATGACAACTTTTAAATCTGTTCTTCAGGGAGATGCTTGCTTTTTGCCTGCTGTCTTTTAATCTTTCTCTGTACTTGTTTGAAAATTAGAGAGTCCTGTCTTTTTGTGAAAGAAACTAAAAAAAATTAGTTGAAAACTGTCAACTGCAGATTGCATGTACTTTGAAGATACTTCCACATAAACTGTCTTGCTTCCTCTAATTTTTCTGCTCTAAAAGATATGCCAAGCGAAGTACTTGTACACCTGTATAATGTTAAAAATATTCATGTTCCTCATTTAGCATATTTCTCAGTTTTAGCATGTCTGATATATAAACTTAAGTGTTTCACAGGTGATATTTATTCCACTTGTATTTCTATTTTATGTGCATGTACTGCAGATGTTATAAAAGTATTTTTTATGATTGCATTTTGTTTTCTATAATTCAACTGACTAGTTGTATTATGATGATATGTTTTTTAAGAATGCAGTCCCAGACTGAGTCTGTGAAAGATCCGTTTGGGTCAGTGGTCCACCTGATTAACAAATACTAGTAAAATAATTAAGGGACCTAACGTGTGTTAAATTTAAAGTTACGTAAGGGTAATATTCTCTGTAGATCTGCTGAAGCATATGAAAAGGTTTTCCGAAGATGCTTTGAAGTGGGTTGTGGTCTGTTTCTAAATTAATATTTTTACCATAGATATAATAAAGGAATTTCTTATAGCCAGACTGTAGAAAGCATTTTTCCTACTGAATCTAGCATGAGTATGGATACATAAGTTCTAGGCTTATCTCCTTGTAACAGCACAGCACCCAGACCTTTCTGATGTCTTGAACTTACAGAGTGATGGGTAATGTCAGATCACAATACATGTGAATTGGTGCCATAGTAAGATGACATTTCAGAAATGTGAACCTCTTCTGTTTTGCTGATCAGCATCATACTGCAGTAGCTCTTTTAGTGATACTGTGATGTCTGACAAGTGAGGAAAAATATGTACTTGATATTACAGCATGCCTATGATCTGCATAAGAGATGATTTGTCACTAGTTAAATGCACATTCACCATGCTTTTAATCTTATCTGAATCAGGTTGTAGACCATTCTCAGTGAAGACATGAATGTAATTTAGAGAAGTCAAAGAAATTTGACATTTGCTTCTGCTGAGTTTCAAACCTTGGGACAGCAGTCTATCTAAAAATTTTATTAGAGTGGTATTCTGATTCTTCATGTGCTACTTCACGCTTCAGCATTTCCATATGTGTAGTTACTGAGATGTGGTTTCATTGCAATGATAGTACTCCTTCTGTATCAGGGTTTAGTACTTGTCACATCTTCTGGTAGATGAGCAGCTGTGAGGGAGTGTCTCTATTTATCAGAAACACCATCACCTCACTTTAAATTGCCCTTGACCTAACTTGGATTTGTTAAGGGTGACTTAGATCTCTGACTATTACTTAATTTTTAGCTACAGATCCCTATCAGTGTTCCACAAAAATCATGGAAATTACCTTAATACCATTGAAGGGTGACAGATCAAACTGTATACCTTCATGCTAGGGGACTTTAGTTACCCAAGTGTTGATTGTCATACTTGCACCTCTAGAAGTGGATATACTCAGCATTTCCTAGGCTTTGTTAATGCCAATGCACCGAATGTAAATCTTCCCACTAGAGGCTATACTGTCTCCAACCTGGACATTACCAACATGTCCCGTCTGTACCACACCACCAATCACCCTGGTTAAATCTCATCATAAGTCCATCGTCATCTTTGTTGGGGCCAGTGATATACCACCCCACTACCAAATGAGACTGCCTTTGCATACTTCTTCAGGATAAACCTACTTCAACTTGTAGAACGCCTATGCTAAATTCTCAGTAGTCCCTCTCAAATGGACCCAATAAAGAAGACTGACACATTCAACCTCCCAGCACTTAAACAGCTGCATAGAAAAGTCTGTACCCATCCACCCTAAATACAGTGGAATATTCAGGAGTAAACCTCTCATGGAACTTCAATATTCATATACTGCAAATCAAAATAAGAAGAATATTGGAAAAGTTGTAAGAACTCCCCATCCCTTTACCATCTAGGTTTTTCAAGTATGATAGGAAGGAAATTACTAGCTCAGAAAGTGTAAAGTCCATTACAGCTACCAAAGGAAACTACAAGTCTTTATGCAGATATTTCAGGAAGTAAGGAACAGTGCTCAACAAGTTACTGAGATAAATCTTGGTATCACACATTCCACTCCCAAGGATACAGCTAATATATTAGCAGACAAATTTAGTGCTAATTTTATCCACCTGCCCATGTTTTTGTGCCCTCCTATTCCTGAAAAATTTGCTTCCCCTAAAACCGCTTGGAAACAAGTCTTAAAATCCCTGTCACTGGATAAACATAATATTTTCATGGGACCAGATTACGTACAAGGCTGCATTTTCATGAGCGCCAAGTATGCACTATCTAAACCTTTGCTTAAACTGTTAAACCATAGCCTATGTACAAGGTTCTACCTGATGCCTGGAGAACAGCTGCTGTGACCCCTTTATACAAGGGTAGTCCATCTAAAGACCCAGATCATTATATGCCTGTCATCATCTCCAGTCCTATATGTAAAGCCGTGGAAAGCACCATAAAACAACTTGTTTAATGTAGACATAGGCAACTTAACTGATCTTGACCCCACTCAGTTTTGTTTTGTGAGAGGAATGTCCTGTCTCTTGAACACAGTAATCTTCATTTGAAAGGTTACAGGAGGTATAGACAGTGACCAGTTTGTACAATGCTTATCTTGACCTGACCAAAGCTTGTGACACTATCTGTCATGCTGGTATTAGTGAAAAATTAGATAGACTTAATGGAAACCCTTACATTTTCCACTGGATTACAAACTGGCTGTCCAGTAGATCCCAAGTAGTAAAAGTTGCCGGAACCCTGTCTAAACATAAAATTGTAACTAGTGGGGTTCCACAGAGAGCAGTGTTGGAGTCTCTCCTGTTTGTCATTTATTTTGCAGACATGAAAGCCAGTTTCCCAGAAATGTGGTTGATAAAGCTATCCACTTCTCCATTGATACTAATCTGCTCCATCAAGGGCTGGAATATTCATATACCTCATGTACTGAAAACAGTCTGTAGCTAAAAGCAAAAAAGTGCAGCAATAGTACCCTTTAGTCAAAAAGCTGCTTCCAACTCATGTGTTATATGTGGTAGTCCTCTCCAAGCACATACAGTCATAAAACACCTACTTACTTATGTGGTAACTGTCGCTCATTCAGTCATCACGTATTCCACTGTATTCAGGAAATCCTTCTATGCATCACAGTTAATTTCCAGAGGAACATCTTCCACATTCAATGAAGTAAGCCATCTTACCACTGTATTCTTCCCTTATCCAATCCATCACTGAATGCAATCCCCCTTTGGTATGAACAAATCAAAGCCTATTGCTCAACTGTAAAAGACCCCAGAAATTTTGAAACAATAAAATAAAATAATGGGCTTTAAATCCTTTTAGAAAACATGAGCCGTGGTGGTGCAGCGGTAGCATTGTTGCCTCACAGCAAGAGGTTCTCCTGTTTGATTCTCAGCTGGAGTGCCTTCTATGTGGAGTCTGCATGTCCTCCCCGCGGTCGAGTGGCGTGAATGGGCGTGCCTTCATAGAAGGTTGGGCGTCGGGCTGGCAACTCGGCACCATAAAAAAATCTACTGCCAATCATTAGCAGACCAGAGTTCTGCTGTGGCAACACCTAACCGGGAAAAAGCTGACAAGACAAACAATAGATTGACATGGCTCTCCTTAGACTCAGTAAACTACTGGAAAGACCCAGTCCAGTATGATCTCCTATTTCTTTGTAAATCCAGTACTATTATAGACACTTATACTAGGGACTTAAATTTATGCCAGCAAATAAATATGACTCATTGGAGGTAGCTTCCTAACCTGGTGTATTCCCTGCCTGTATTACTTTGTCTGCCTTTAAGGACAGTCTTGATGATTGCATTGGTAGACACAGATTTACACCAGGGTTGTCATGCAAAGTGAGCATTTTTAACTCATAAAGGGTGGCTAGAATTTTTAGTGTAGCTGCTTAAAGTTGTGTAAGGCCAGCCATCTTATGATGCTTGTGATCACTTGCATATTATTGTTCCTATGTTCCTAACTCTTAAATAGATAGTTTATGATGTTTAAAGGAAGATAATGAGTCACGTTGCTTAACGTGCGGGGAGGGATATTCCAGAGATTTTGGAGGTGCTTGGTTATAAACCTGTCCCCAAATCTGTTTTATTGATCTGTTGGTGAAAATTTATGTCCCTTGTTCTCTTTATAGTATTGGTGGCAGTATTGGACTTGTGGAGAAACTTAAGGTCCAGGACAATTGGGTCTCTAATAGTGTGATAAGCAAAACAGATATCTTGCCCCAAAACAATGTTAGACACTGGAAAAAAGGGTAGACCTTCCAGCCACACTTTATTAGCTCAGGAACTCTAGATCTGTGACCTTTTTGGTTAGATACCTTTGAAGTCTTTATAATTGTTTGATATGTTTAGTGAGATACAACCCAAAGAGACCATTGTGCTCTATAATTTACCTTATCAATGCTGTTTATAAGGGAGTGTGATTACCTCTTTAGACCTTGTTGATATTCTTTTGGCAATTAGCTGGGCTGAATATAAAAGATTTTGACTGTGAAAATATTTCCTGAACAATCACTGGTATATGATGGTGAAAAGAAATGAAGCTATCATCCCAAGTATCTAAGTCCCTAACTCCATTTTTGATTTGTATAGATGCGTTGTCTAGACAGTATGATGACAGGAACAGTTGTATACCAAAAGTGAGGATACTACCCTTCTTGGCATTTAGTTTGAGCCCATTTTTAGTTCACTAAGAATTTACTAGGACAAGTTGTTTCTGGAAGGTTTGAGAGTCACACAGAGTAACTTAACGACAACCCCCAATTTGTAATCGCCTGCAAAATTTATTGTCCAGTGATCTTGGCTCTTTGCTTTGAGATCTGAGAATCAAATACCAAAATGGAGAGGTCCCAGCATTAAGCCCTGAAGGATAACACTGGTCACTTTCATACTTGCTGACGAGGCATGTGCAGCTTGCACTGTGTAGCTTATTCCTTTGAGCCACTTTGCTTTCCACCCTGCCATGTATAGGTCAGTTTTTAAAGCATTTAACTTTTGTGTGAAACCCATATGGGCATTAGTGCCAAAGGCCTTAATCAGGTCAAAATATGCCATGTGCACTGTATGACATGCTCTACAGTAAAGAAATTTACCAGGTTAAATATAATGTATCCTTCAGAAAAATATACTGTTGGGGGTCAGGTTTAACAAGATTCTTGATATCACAGTTTGAGGTCAATTGTAATACGTTCTATGGGCCTTACTGATGCAGCCGATAACTCTGTAATTACCTTGGTCAGTTGTAAGGCTGCCCTTATGGAGGGTCATCACCACTGCTGTGTGCCACTCATCAGGGACAAAACCAGTAGCTAAACCTATGTTAAGTAGCTTGAGGAGTGTGTCCTCAAGGGCACATTTATCACTATTAATTAAGCAACCAGGTATGTTGTCAGGTCCCATGGCAAAAGTTCGATTGGTCTTAGTTAACACTTTCAGAAAATGATCTTCAGAGATAATTGAGAGTGTAAGGGATTCGGATACTTTGGTGCTTTAAACAGAATTCTCAGGGGTTAAGGGTACTAACTTTTATTCACAAGGATATTGGCAATGTTATTTGGGTCAGAATAGTCGTTCCCATTATGAAGAAGTTCTGAACAATGCAGGGTATTGTTTTTTTTTTTTTTTTAGTTTTCTAACATAGCTAAAGAAGGATTTATAATTATCTTTGGCTTCTAAAGCCAGCCTAGCCCTAGGCTAATGGGCTCCTTTAGTAGGCCTGAAAGTGTTCTTCAGTTTTTACAATACTTTTGATTTTATCCTTAAGATAATGGGTTTTGAATCTATTGAATAATTTAAGGAGTGTCTTTCTTTTGCTTTTTGTTTGGCATCTTCAATGCCATTTGGTTACCTGCAATTTCATTTTTATTGTTATTTCTCCTTGTAGATTTAGGTATTGTTTAAACCTCTTTCTCAGTAATAGACAGATCACCCATACTGCATAATTTAGTGACTTTTCACAATGTCAAATCTGCTGTTTTTAGTAGTATCCGCTTGTTACGTAAGAACACTTTAGTAAACCTGTACTTGAATTTTAGCTAATATTTCTGATTCCACACACAATTCTGTTTCAAGTTAATGACTCTGACAGGTCACCCACCCTCATTTTTGCACTTTGTAATTGAATGTCAATCACAAATGTATCTGTTTTCTCTTGAACCCCTTGATTTCTATTAAAAAACAAACAAACAAACAAAAAACAAATGTCTCAAATAGCCTTGATTATTTTTTGGCTCTCAGTATTTTAGGATTTGTTTTAATATAAATCATCCCTGTCTTCCTGTCTAACAGTAAAACTGTTAAAATGCGTTGATTGCTTACTCGCCTATAACATGAAGGCACATTGTATATCATGTTTTCTCATATTTTTTCCTATATGTTCAATCACAGTGAGCTCTAAATGTTGGTTCCACAGTTTTCAGTTATCACTGAGGTTTCCCTGCAGTTTCAGTGACATTGATGGTTGTCATCCTGTGCCAGAAATTAAAGAAATGCAGTGAGAATATACATTGTGTTTTTTGACTGTGAAAGTCCTACTTGGGTGTAACCTGTTTTCAGTGGAGGCCCAAGGATACAGCATGAACATTAGAAAAGAAAACAAATGGTGAGAGGGAGATTAGTAGCCACTATGGACAACAGTCATTTGATAAGAGCTGCAAATTTGAAAAACATGACTAATGACAGAGTAAACTTGCAGATGGTACAGCTTGCCTTTAATTCTGATAGTGCCATTCAGTAGAATCCCCATCAGAAAGCACACAGCAGCATGGAAATGTATTCAGCCCTAAAAATGGTCTCAAACTCTTGGCCTTCAGGCCTCAGGTGGCCCTCAGAACAGCATTATGCTGGTTGAAAAGTGCTATTACAGAGCATTCCAAGAGGCACTGACTGTTTTTTTTTTTTGTTGTTTGTTTTGGTTACTGTGACCCTTAGCTGAGTGTAGTGCTTCTCATATGGTTCTCATAATCATTTGAGTTTGGCACCCTTTCCCTAAAATGTCAGGGCAAATACCAAAAGCAAAGCAACTTATAGTGTCATACCACAGTTTTGGGGTCTATATTAGATCAGCGAAAAACTTTTCGAGCAAATGGCTCTTTGCCAAACACTCACTATTGAAACATTGCTCCATCAAATGGCTGTTTCACTGATTTTTTTCCTAGGGTGAAAAAAAACTTGGCTAGCGTAAAACTTCACAACATTTAAAACCACCCAAAGTGGGGGCTGTTCCCCCCACACCCCCGTAACTAAATATACCAACTCCGAGATCGCACTACAGTGGGGAAAAGGGCAAATTCCCGATGATGACCAAGCATTTTTTCCCCCCTAGGAAAAAATTTGCTGAAACAGCTGTTTGACAGAGCAAGGTTTCAACAATGAGGCAAATAAACGTTCATTGAAAAGTTTTTTTTCTGATCTAATATAGACCCCAATTCTGGCAGCATTTTCTGTCTATTGGTTTAAAGATGTAGATTGTCAAACAATCCAAATAAAGAGGCAGTTCTTTTCAAAGCTTTACTGAAGACTGGTATCACTCTAGATCACCTGGGTCACTACAGTTTTACCAGTTATCCTGTTCACATACTTCAGTAAGTAACAATGTGTGTATACACACAGTCACACATATGTCTGTTAGAGTCAATCACATACGCATCTGGTTAGGATGCAAATATTCATACTTAACTCAATGAGTCCTGAATAATACTGAAATGTCCTGGTTTGCAGGAAAGCTGGGGACCGTGACCCCCTGATATTTCCAAATCATTAAATATACTGGAGTCAGGGTCTCACAACAGTGCCTTACTGCATTGTTTTGTGGTCTCACACTTCAGATCCAAATTACAAATACAATGTTTTTGCAGGGGAACAAGCCCCCAGCTCCTCCCACACAACCACATCTCTAAGTATACAAAATCACAGACTGTGCAACAGTGGGGAAGAGAAATGTGTTCCTACATGAAGTTATGCAATCATTTGGGTTTTGATGAGTTCATTACATGACATAGTGTACTGACCAACTGACAGTTTTATATGATGTAGGGAACCCATAAATGTCTGTACGTATTTATAACATTTGTGGCTGGGTGAGATCTGCTTGCCTAATACTGGATTCAGAAAAACCTTAGCTCAGCAGTAAGTGAGATATTTGCGTAAGCATCAGATGAACTGCTGTGTAAAAATTCAGAAACAAAAGCTGCCTATAGGCATAAGCATCTTGTTACTCTATGTAAGCTGTTTTACTTGACTAATGAGGTGAAAAGCAGATAGAATGACTTGGATACAGTGTGATCCATCAGAGTTACCCAGTGCTGCACTGGGCAAAAATGTGTACAAACTGCAAGGTACCTCAGCGCATGTCAAAGCTATAGCTATAGCAGTCGCTGTTTGCAGCTCCTGCCGATAAGTCATTCATTATGTGATATTTAAATGTAAGACATATATATATATATATATATATATATATATATATATATATATATATATAGTGTGTATGTGTTTTTTAATAGAAAGTGACCATGCTCTTGAAGTGTGCCAAGCCCCAGACCGCGGTTCCAGCTGGCATCATAGTAACTTCTGGCTGTTGGGACTAGCATGCAGCTTAGTACAACTACTCAACTGCCTCATTATGGGGGTTCCATCAGAAGCTTTTTTTTTTTCATGGTGATTTTTGATCCTTCAGTGTTCATATAATGTATTGATACAGGCCAGTGTTCAGCTGCTAGGCACACTTTCTGAATATAACTGCTAGTTTGCATACTAAAGCCTTTTGTCCTCTGTTATAAAGATCCATAAATATATGGTACAATATCACAGATGTGGTTATTTAGATTTTTTGAAACCTATTTTTGCAGATTGTGTTTAGCTGTTACGAAAAGAGCACCCATCCCCAACCACAGCATTTTTTTTCATAACCGTTATCATGACTCTTTTCATGTTATGTATAACACTTTTTACTTTCTTGTTCATTCAGGAATTCTGGAAAGAATTTTGGTCCCGCGAATGATTTTAGACTTCTTTGGCTGGTAGCATAACACTCAAACTAAAGATTATAAACTTCCTATGGGATGTATATTTCTAGCCTTTGATTCCATCAGTCTTTACTGTATAGTGTGCGCTGCTGAACATGTTATTTAAACATATCAAACTCCTGGGGCTGTCAAAAAAAGGCGAATTTGTGTTCTATTGATAACACACATGAACTTAGCTTTCACAGTTTAATTAAATAGTTATGCATTCTGCACTACAATTACATAGAAATAGAAGTCAAACATTTCCTGGTAGTGTTCTTTTTTTAAAGGCGCAGAAGTATTTTCATGAACTGTATCTTTGTTATTTAGCAGACGACAAGATTAAGTCCAGTGCCTATTAAACATTTCTAGAGTGTTCTTTGGGAAGAATACAGTATATTTTGGCAAGCAGCAAAGCTTGCTCAGTGGACAAATATGTTCCATGTAATACACTGGACCATTTTTGTAAACCGATTGCATTAATCCTTAGCAGAATTTGCTAAATCAGTTTTTACTGCACAGAAACTCTTTGTTTTGAGGCAACACTGTGAAATCCACCACAAACACTTTTTGAAGAAAATATTTTTTAATTAATAATACAGTAAGTAGCTAGGTTTGTGTTGATAAACTAGACTATCAGGTCAACAAGATGTTATTGCACAGTTATAGACCAACATATATTTTTCATGAATTAAAAGGCAGTTCATCAAGAAAACTCCACCCACCTTTAAAGGAACCCATATCTTTCAGACTTCATACTACAGGTGACCCCACAAATTGGACTGTAGTGATAACTTTGGATCCAGCAGCTGGTAGATTGATCTTGCGTATATATTTTAACTTTGAAAGCAATGCTGATCTCTGTACTATACAGCAGTTATAAAATTAGCTTCCTGTTTCTGTGTGTTGTTTCGAGAACTGGAGACAACAGAAAATAGGGACAAAAACTCTAAATCAGGGACCGTTTGTTATTATTGGTGCTGTTTAGTTTATTTAAGATTACTTTTTACATGTCTATTAGCAAAAAAGTAAAGGACAGGATAATTTTAGTTCTGTTTGTGTGTTAAAAGTCTGCAGTCAAACTAAAGTAATTTTGCCTCCTCATAATACATAAAATATCAATGTTTTGCCACTGATAAACATTTTAGGTGTTAACGAAATCTTTTTCAAGAACATACAAGCTGAAGTTATGATCTGGGATGTAATCACATGGAGCTTCTTAGTTCAATGCTGCTTGTAAGGGCTGGAGTTAAATGTCCACCCATTTAAAAAGCTGAAGTTACCATTCTTCTGTATCCTCTGGAAAGAGCCGCTCAGCATTCAAAGAAAAGTAAAAGAGAAGCATATCTTTGGAGTTGATTGCTTTTCTACTTCCAAAGAAAGCTCATTGGATTTGCTGGAAGTGGTTTAAAGTACGTGACCTGCCTGACATTAATGCATTTTTGTTTTACCACTGAAAAGATTTTGCATGTGTTTAAATAATCATACCAGCACATAACTCTGGATTTTTTTATATTTAGAAGAAATCAAAAGTCCTGAATGCTTCTAGCAGTGAATGAAACAGTTGTTTAAAAGAAAACTCCACATTAGAACTAAAAAATCATTTTTTTCACTGTATCTTTGTTTTCTGAGCTATTTTAACCATCAGAATTGGCCTACTTCTTGTACAATTTTAATATATTTTCTGCAAAAAAGGCCACAGGTAGGGCTTTATATATCAATGTGATCTTTTTTTCTTCAAGCCTTTCTCTTTCCCATAATCCATTTCAAGTCTGCTTTATTTGAACTATGCTAGACATAAGGAAGTAGAAGTGTATTCCCATACCATCGACATATAATTGGATTATTGTTAGTCAATGTCATTTTATATGCCTTGTGTAAAAGGACTGCTTCTTTTATTACTTGAATGGCCCTCATTTGAGTGTATCTCGGAGCTTGTTTGAAAGTATACTAAGGAGTTTTACAGCTACAACAAAAAGTAGCTAAATTGTAGCCTATTGTTCAAAGTATCTTTTGTAGTCCAAGTTGAATTGACAGTCCCCTCCCCCACACTTTGATAAATGTGCTGCTACTTTGCAAGAATTGCAAAAAATATTTTTTTTGACTTTCTAAATGTCACAGACATCTTTGGTACTACATGCAAGTCATATTAAAATGTAAAGTAGTATAAACAACAAACATTTAAAGTTTGAAGCTTAGCATTTAAGTACCCTAATATTGCTTATGTAAATTTGTCAAAAAAGCGAACTGCCTTTGAACCACTGACTGATCAAATTGCTCTGTTTTGTTCTGAAAGACATGGCTACATTGTTAGCAGCTGTAAATCAGTGTAAGTAATCTTCCTCTCTGCAGTAAAGGCAGAGGAAAACAGTTTCACACCTCTCAGTCTTTTTTGCAGCAACTGCTGAGCTCCTGACATCAGCAGGACTATGACTTTCAGCTTTTCCCGGTTAGGGGTCGCCACAGCGGAACTCCGGTCCGCTATTGTCAGCAGTACCCAAATACAAATTTCCATGTGTTTGTGGTATGTCATGCAGGTGCAGACAAACTCCTCTGCATATTATGTGAGAAATTAAACTTAAAAAAGTGGATGGTCTTTCCCTTCCTTTGATTCCAAGGCAAGGAAATGAAAGTTTTATAAAGTACAAGCAGATTTATGGAATCTACACAATACTAGAACCATACTGTAGGGAGAAAAGCAGTCTAAAAGTTGCGTTAAACTCTCAGAAAAGGTGGATTTTTCCTTTAAAAGCTCAGACAGGGGCCTGCCATTAATACTTTCCTGCTGGATGAATCAAAACTCACTTTTCATAGTGTGAAACAGAATGACAAGCATTAACAACAGACAGTGGGGTAGTGTTCAGCAGATACGAGGGCAGCTCACTTTAATTAGAATTGTTACAGTAAATGTGGTGATTGACACTTTTAAAGGAATATTAAAATCTAGTACTCAAGCAGCCCCTCCAAGTTTCTGTTCCACATTTGCATTCTGTATGTTTGAGTACTGTCCTTCTAAAACTGAAACAGAAAACTTTGGTCTCCTTAATTTGACACGATCAGTGCTGCTGTAACTGAAGTAGATCTATGAAACAGTATGTGGTTGTGCTGTAAAATTATACAACTGAAGGAATTAAGGTGGTAATACTCTGTAAGGTGGTTTCATATTTGAGTATGTCCATTCAGGAGTTGGAGGCACTTAATTCTGTCTGGAAGTTTGTCACTTAATTCTAAAAATCCAGGTTCAACTCCTGATACTACCATAATACTGCTTACTAGCGACATTACAACATGGCATCTCTTTGCTGGATGTATTGCTTAGAAAGCCATAAGAAGCACAGCCTTTTCACTGGCACATTGAAGAACCACCAACTGCTATTTCTTAAAGCATTGGACTGTTTTTATCTGAGGGCCAAGCAGCAAAATTCCTTTGGAAACAAGTGCAGCCAAGGAAGAAATCAGCTGAAAATGTAATGTCATAAACACTCCACTTTATTCAAATAGAAAACTACTTGAAAGTCTAGTGCTTTCTTACTTGTTTTTTTTTTTTTTTTTTTTTTTTTTTTTGGCTTCTAGATCCTGAATCCTGTTTTACACTCTATCTGTTTTTATGAATTTGTTAACCAGGTGAGTGAGTTGGACATAGACTTTTTTCAGTTATGAACAGGGCCCATAAGCAAAGACAAATACATACACAAGATTGCCTATATGCAGCTGATGTCTCTCAACATTTGAGTGGGTGGGCCAGCAGGAGGCTGTTTACTAAAAATGTTTTTAACATTCTTTAGCAAACCAGAACCAGAGCAATAAAAGAAAACTTACCCCACTTATCAAAGGAGGAATGTGCAAGTGAGCACTGCTGTGTTTGAGCTTTAATGTTAGTGAACCTTTGTAGGATTGGCTATGCTGATGTGATGCACTGGCACAAGTAACTGTGTGTGTGTGTGTATATATATATATATATATATATATATATATATATATATATATATATATATGTATATATATATATATATATATATATATATGTGTGTGTCTGTGTGTCTGTCCGCGTGTGTGTACGCGCGCGTATGTATATATATGATGTCCTGTTGGAGACCGAATGGTGCATAACACTGTATTAATGTTGAGGCAAAAGCCTGTTAAAAAGCAAGTCTGTGATGTCTTGACAGTGTTGCACTGAAGCAGGGAGAAAAAAATGGATGCCATCTTGTTTACACTCATTAAACACAATTTGTATAATGAGTTTGTGTGGGAGGGGAATAAAATGAAGTGGAACTAAGTAATTGCAGTAGTAGTTACACTAACCTGTTATCTTCCTTGTATTCACCAGTTGTAGGAAAAGAAAGAAAAAAAAAAGCTAATGAAAGTAACTGCAGTACTAGCAGCAGTTATAACTAGATCTGCTAGTTCCCTTCCCACCACTAATGAAAGTAACTGCAGTACTAGCAGCAGTTACAACTAGACCTGCTAGTTCCCTTCCCATCACTAATGAAAGTAACTGCAGTACTAGCAGCAGTTACAACTAGATCTGCTAGTTCCCTTCCCATCACTAATGAAAGTAACTGCAGTACTAGCAGCAGTTACAACTAGATCTGCTAGTTCCCTTCCCATCACTAATGAAAGTAACTGCAGTACTAGCAGCAGTTACAACTAGATCTGCTAGTTCCCTTCCATCACTAATGAAAGTAACTGCAGTACTAGCAGCAGTTACAACTAGACCTGCTAGTTCCTTCCATCATTAATGAAAGTAACTGCAGTACTAGCAGCAGTTACAACTAGATCTGCTAGTTCCTTCCCATCACTAATGAAAGTAACTGCAGTACTAGCAGCAGTTACAACTAGATCTGCTAGTTCCTTCCCATCACTAATGAAAGTAACTGCAGTACTAGCAGCAGTTACAACTAGATCTGCTAGTTCCTTCCCATCACTAATGAAAGTAACTGCAGTACTAGCAGCAGTTACAACTAGATCTGCTAGTTCCTTCCCATCACTAATGAAAGTAACTGCAGTACTAGCAGCAGTTACAACTAGATCTGCTAGTTCCTTCCATCACTAATGAAAGTAACTGCAGTACTAGCAGCAGTTACAACTAGATCTGCTAGTTCCCTTCCCATCACTAATGAAAGTAACTGCAGTACTAGCAGCAGTTACAACTAGATCTGCTAGTTCCCTTCCCACCACTAATGAAAGTAACTGCAGTACTAGCAGCAGTTACAAATAGATCTGCTAGTTCCCTTCCCATCACTAATGAAAGTAACTGCAGTACTAGCAGCAGTTACAACTAGACCTGCTAGTTCCCTTCCCATCACTAATGAAAGTAACTGCAGTACTAGCAGCAGTTACAACTAGATCTGCTAGTTCCCTTCCCATCACTAATGAAAGTAACTGCAGTACTAGCAGCAGTTACAAATAGATCTGCTAGTTCCCTTCCCATCACTAATGAAAATAACTGCAGTACTAGCAGCAGTTACAACTAGATCTGCTAGTTCCCTTCCCATCAATAATGAAAGTAACTGCAGTACTAGTAGCAGTTACAACTAGACCTGTGAGTTTCCTCCCATCACTAATGAAAGTAACTGCAGTACTAGCAGCAGTTACAACTAGATCTGCTAGTTCCCTTCCCACCACTAATGAAAGTAACTGCAGTACTAGCAGCAGTTACAACTAGACCTGCTAGTTCCCTTCCCATCACTAATGAAAATAACTGCAGTACTAGCAGCAGTTACAACTAGATCTGCTAGTTTCCTTCCCATCACTAATGAAAGTAGCTGCAGTACTAGCAGCAGTTACAGCTAGATCTGCTAGTTCCCTTCCCATCACTAATGAAAGTAACTGCAGTACTAGCAGCAGTTACAACTCGACCTGCTAGTTCCCTTCCCATCACTAATGAAAGTAACTGCAGTACTAGCAGCAGTTACAACTAGATCTGCTAGTTCCCTTCCCATCACTAATGAAAGTAACTGCAGTACTAGCAGCAGTTACAACTAGATCTGCTAGTTCGCTTGCCATCACTAATGAAAGTAACTGTAGTACTAGCAGCAGTTACAACTAGATCTGCTAGTTCCCTTCCCATCACTAATGAAAGTAACTGCAGTACTAGCAGCAGTTACAACTAGATCTGCTAGTTCCCTTCCCATCACTAATGAAAGTAACCTCAGTACTAGCAGCAGTTACAAATAGATCTGCTAGTTCCCTTCCCATCACTAATGAAAGTAACTGCAGTACTAGCAGCAGTTACAAATAGATCTGCTAGTTCCCGTCCCATCACTAATGAAAGTAACTGCAGTACTAGCAGCAGTTACAACTAGATCTGCTAGTTCCCTTCCCATCACTAATGAAAGTAATTGCAGTACTAGCAACAGTTACAAATAGATCTGCTAGTTCCCTTCCCATCACTAAAGAAAGTAACTGCAGTACTAGCAGCAGTTACAACTAGATCTGCTAGTTCCCTTCCCATCACTAATGAAAGTAACTGTAGTACTAGCAGCAGTTACAACTAGATCTGCTAGTTCCCTTCCCATCACTAATGAAAGTAACTGCAGTACTAGCAGCAGTTACAACTAGATCTGCTAGTTCCCTTCCCATCACTAATGAAAGTAACCTCAGTACTAGCAGCAGTTACAACTAGATCTGCTAGTTCCCTTCCCATCACTAATAAAAGTAACTGTAGTACTAGCAGCAGTTACAACTAGATCTGCTAGTTCCCTTCCCATCACTAATGAAAGTAACTGCAGTACTAGCAGCAGTTACAACTAGATCTGCTAGTTCCCTTCCCATCACTAATGAAAGTAACTGCAGTACTAGCAGCAGTTACAACTAGATCTGCTAGTTCCCTTCCCATCACTAATGAAAGTAACTGCAGTACTAGCAGCAGTTACAACTAGATCTGCTAGTTCCCTTCCCATCACTAATGAAAGTAACTGCAGTACTAGCAGCAGTTACAACTAGACCTGCTAGTTCCCTTCCCATCATTAATGAAAGTAACTGCAGTCCTAGCAGCAGTTACAACTAGACCTGCTAGTTCCCTTCCCATCACTAATGAAAGTAACTGCAGTACTAGCAGCAGTTACAACTAGACCTGCTAGTTCCCTTCCCATCATTAATGAAAGTAACTGCAGTACTAGCAGCAGTTACAACTAGATCTGCTAGTTCCCTTCCCATCACTAATGAAAGTAACTGCAGTACTAGCAGCAGTTACAACTAGACCTGCTAGTTCCCTTCCCACCACTAATGAAAGTAACTGCAGTACTAGCAGCAGTTACAAATAGACCTGCTAGTTCCCTTCCCATCACTAATGAAAGTAACTGCAGTACTAGCAGCAGTTACAACTAGATCTGCTAGTTCCCTTCCCATCACTAATGAAAGTAACTGCAGTACTAGCAGCAGTTACAACTAGATCTGCTAGTTCCCTTCCCATCACTAATGAAAGTAACTGCAGTACTAGCAGCAGTTACAACTAGACCTGCTAGTTCCCGTCCCATCACTAATGAAAATAACTGCAGTACTAGCAGCAGTTACAACTAGATCTGCTAGTTCCCTTCCCATCACTAATGAAAGTAACTGCAGTACTAGCAGCAGTTACAACTAGACCTGCTAGTTCCCTTCCCATCACTAATGAAAGTAACTGCAGTACTAGCAGCAGTTACAACTAGATCTGCTAGTTCCCTTCCCATCACTAATGAAAGTAACTGCAGTACTAGCAGCAGTTACAAATAGATCTGCTAGTTCCCTTCCCGTCACTAACACTTGTTAGTGAGCATGAAAAAAAAGTAAAGCAGCAATTACAAGAATGTGTGTGCTCATGCGTGCACTACTTTCTATGTATGTATGTATTTGTATAGAATTCTGTTTCTGCATCTGTTTGTGTGCACATGTGTAAGTGGCCCATGTCTGCATGTGTGGTTAGATATTTTAAGTCTCACATAAGCTATATTTTGTGTATAAAGTACTTTGTCAAGCAACAATTACATCCTACAGCAACTTTGGAACCTTAGACGGAGGAACAATTTTACATAAAAGTATTAATAAATGTATATACTAGTAATGAAGCAAGTCCAAAACATTTTAACAGTCGATTATCTAAGCACACTAATGCCCTCCAGGATGGACATTACTGGGAAGTAACAGACCTTCCAGAAATGAAGAGGCTGTCTGCCTGTGGCATTGAGTCTCACAACACCCTGGCTGTTCTGTTATTTCTTCTGTGATGCCTATCCTGTCAGATGTTATTGCTTGCTTGCTGCAGTATAACACTGCTACACTAAATGCCATTTTAAGTTTGCTTTTGACACATTAGAGACTGGGTATCTTGTTGTACAGTACATGGGGCTGTTTGCAGTTTAATACTAACTTGAATGTTGCAGTATTATAAAAAAGAAAAACAAGCAGGAAGCTTCCTAACAGTGGAGTTGCATGTCAGTATACAACCCAAGGTTATTGCTTTTCTGTTGAGTGACTTGTGCTAGCTTGAAGATAGGCCATCTTTTGGGGATAGGGCACCATGGATGACTGCAGGTGGTATGACATTATGGATGATGGGGAACAGCAATGTGGGACCTTAACTCATTCACTCCAATGGAATTCAGGAAGTTTGCACTCTTAACTTCCAATGGGTGGAGCCTTAGCTTTGTGACAGAAACAAATAATGTCCTCACAGTTCAAACAAATGTTCATATCTCTGTAAACAGATGGGTTATGAAATTAGTATAAATGGCAAACTCCTCAGCACAAACTACTTTTATAGTGGTAGTATTCTTTAGGTTCTATGTCTTAAACTGAATTTTATAAATCACAGTTAAACACAGTAACTATCACATTTGTAGTATTTTGTAAACAACTTACAACATCTCAGCAACCACTCAAGTTACACACATGCTATCAGCAGGATTTTATTCATCTAGCTGAGAGGTTTTATATGAGGCTAAGAAGCTCTGTCTGTGTTGGTTGTTGAGATATTTAGAATAATGTGAAAACTATATCTATATAAATTAATATAATAAAAACAATGGTTAATATCTACCTGCACTATACAGAGGTCAAATATTAATGCAGTTGAATTTGCTATTGTGTAAGCTTTAAGATGAAATCTTTTAAAACCTTGTGCATAGCATGGTTTTGGAATTATTGATGCAAATATGAACAAGCAATATTTGATGCCCAGAGGCGTCAGTAGGAGTTATCTGCAGATGCACCTGGAGACATCACTCAGATGTAATGAGTTAAAGTGTAAATTGAAAAAGCATGGCTGCATTTCTAGGTATATAACAAATGCTGAAGTGATGTACAGTGCCATACAGATTGCTAGTAAGTTCACATTTGTAAATTTTATTACATGTTACAGTCGTAGGCTTGTGTAAAATCAGTATGATATGTAAGTTGTGTGTGTAATATGTAACTTAAGGAGTGGGATGCAGCATATTTAATAACTATTGTTTAAGTAGCCTCTACCCATGAAGTTAACTGCCATGTTTGTTATCACATGATCCACCCTTCTTCAGCAGTTACTCTATGACAGTAAATGTTGCAGATGCTTCTAGACCGGCTCCTATATGTCTGAGTACACCTATTATGAGGTCTATGCAGCAGAGCAAGAACTTGGACATCTCACCACCACGTTTGTCAAATAGCAAAGCAGACCCTTTGCCAAACAGCTGTGTAGAATCTACACAAATGCTATTCCATCCATGTGATAAAAATAACAATGCAGTTTGTTGTCACCACTTAAATCTTGAGGTCTTCCACTCATCCTTTGTCTTGTAGGATTGTAATCAGGATTCAGATGGAAGAAGGAGGCCCTGACAAGAGGCAGACAAGCACAAGATAAAGAATTAGAAGTCCGAGCCTAGTTTCTCAGACTTGGCTTTGCTTTGCTTTAGACTGATTCTTTCATATTGATCCCTCCCTTTTCATTGTCTCATTACAGGAGGTCAACCACTGCATCTTTTTTTCTGCCTGATTATCTGACCCTCAACATGTGCAAGGAGGACCTTCAACAGTCCAAGGTCTTACTGTTTCTCTTTTCTACTATAGACTATTTCAAAAGGAGACCATCAATCAAAATACTGATGTTTATTTTATTTTGCAATTGCTCTGCTTTATCGATAGGTTAATAAGGCCCTGCGTTTTATTACCTCTAAAAGTGGTGTAGTGCATTTCCACACAATATTTTCTGTTTGTTGGGACAGACTTAGAAAGAGTGAAATAATATGGCAAAGGTGGCAGCAGTGTGGGGATCTTATAGGTTCATAGGTAGTTACTAGGCTATCTGCCCAAGGGCCTAAGTAAGCCTAGCCAACAAGGTTCCCTGGCTTACGCCAACCAAGAAAGTCAATTTCCTGTGCCCCTGTCGAGCAGAGCCACAGAAGTGATCCCTAGGGTGTATTTCCTATTTCCCATCCACTCATCAAGATTTTTCTTGAAGAGTGCTAATGAGGAACTTTGCTGACATAGATGGGTAGCTTGTTCCAGAGTACAGGAAGTCTCTGGTACAGGAATCTATTTCTCCAGCATGTTCTGTTTATTGTGGTGACAAGGTTTAAGTCCCTAGAGCATGTAGCTTGGAGGGATTGGGATTTCTTAAGGTGTAGCATGTCCAACAGCTCTGGGTTTAACATAGTTTTATATGTTAGGCAGAGATCTCCTCGGAATAGGTGATATGCTAGAGTAAAGCTGGAGTTTTTGAGGCAGTCAGTGTAGGGCATCTGTTTGAGGCCAGTAATCCTCTTTGTGAGGTACTTCTGTGGCCTTTCCAGCTGTTGCAAATGTGCTGTGAGGTACATTCCAAAAGAGGCATTGTACTCCATAATGGGTGTAATGAGTGCCAAGTAGAAGGGAACAATGACCTCTTTTTTCCTGGATGAGAGAACCCTTTTGTGATGAGGTGTGCCACATAGAAGGATTTCCTGACTACTGTGGCGATGTGATTATCAAAGGAGAGACTACTGTCCACCTTGGTCGAAGGCCTCTTATCACACATATTCGGCACTGAGTAGACTGCTGTTTTTGTAGTCGTTCATGGGTACAGAGTTTTTACCAGTGGGGATGACAATGCACTTTTTGGCATTGAGCTTGAGGCCATGGCTCTGACACCAGGCATCTGTCTCAGTGAGGCCCTTCTGTAGGATGTCCACATCATTTGGGGACTCAACTGTGGCTCCTAGTTTGCAGTCATCTGCGGACTTCATTAGCCAGAGGCCTTCTCTGTTAGCCTGTACTTCAGAGAAGTAGATACCAAAAAGGAGAAATACAGGATTGAACCCTGTGGTACTCCACTTGTCACTGGTTTGAAGTCAGATTTGGAGTCTGCAACTTTTACAGTGTGGGTTCTGTCAGTGAGCCAGATGGCAACCCATCTTGTGACATAGGGATTTATACCAACTTTAGTGAGTTTAGCTATAATTCCAGAAGTGGGATGGTTTTGAAAGCCTTGGCGAGGTCAAGATAGGCTGTGTGAACCACTTGCCCTCATCTACGGCTTTGGTGACTGCCTCAAAGAAGTCGATCAGGTTCAGAAGGCATGATCTGCCTTTCACAAACCCAAACTGGATGGGGTCAAGAGTTTGGAGGTTACCGATGTCTTTGTTTATGAATTCCATGATGATACGTTCCATGGCCTTGCAGACCAGGCTCATCAGGCTAACAGAGCGATAGTTCCCAGGATCAGTGGTGGCTCCCCCTTTGTGAAGTGGGATAACTGTTACTGTGCACCATTCAGTGGGCACAAGCCTGACATCAGACTATGATCGAACATGGTGCTTAGATGGGGAGCCAGTTCATTCTGAAGTTCATTAAAATGCAGCCTGGGATGTTGTCCAGTCCCACGGATGCTGTGTTTTTGGTTTTAGAGAGTGCAGCTTTTACCTGAATAGATGTGATTACAGGGACTGTGCATTCTTCCGGTATAGATATGGGCTCTTTAGGGGGTAAAGTTAGCACTGAATCTATCTGCCAGGATGTTGGCAATATCAGTTGGTTCTGTAATTTTTGTGCCGTTGTGCTGTAACTCAGAGCAGATCTGGGTGTTGCATTGAGATTCTTGACATAGCTATAGAATGCATTGTGGTTGCCCTTAGAATCAGTGATGATTTTGTTTTCATAGCTAGCTTTGGAGGATCTTATAAGGTATCTCAGCTTCTTACTGAGGCTGACCAGGGAGTTCCTCCAATCATGGGATTTTACTCTTTTTTGCAACAGTTTATTTCTTCTGTTGTAGAGTTTGTTTATGGCAGGGGACCATCAGATTGGCTTCCTTTTTTTGGAGGACAGCATCTTGGTTCTGTTAGGGATAGCATGATCCATGCATTTGTGTAAGTGCTTATAAAGTGCATTTGTGTAGGATTCAGCAGTCGTACCTCTATTGTCCATCTGCATGGGTGTCGTGAAGTTTGCCACTTCTGTCTTAAGAAGAGTGAAGCTGGCTTTGGAAAAATGTTTTTATGGTGGTTTCCCTAATCGGGGTGGGGGCGGGATGTGGATGTCTAGGGTGATTAGCTTGTGGTCGGATCTGACCAATGAGAAATTGACCTTTGGTGTGGAACACCGGTCGCCCATATTGGTAATGACCAGTTTGAGGATATTGCTGCCCCTGGTGGGGGTGTAGATAAGTTGATCCAAGGCATTGGAATTTATGAATTCCAGAAAATGTTGAGCAAAAGAGTTGGTACATGAGTAGTTTTCCCAGTTAATGGTGGGGTAGTTAAAATCACCCATTATTAGGGTGTTGGGTTGTACCCTAATATTTTCCAGTGTATCAAGAAATGAGGAGTGGTAATCGTGGGGAATGGTGGGGGATCCGTAGCAAGCTACAGACTGGGTTGCGGTCTTTCCCAGAGGTAGTTGCACTTGAATAATCTCGGATGCATTATGCTGAGCAGTTAGCCTGGAGGTGTGGATATCCTTAATGAATATGGACACGCATCCGCCTTTAGTGTTTCGGTCCAGGTTAGGTGGCCGAAAGGTGTGGTATGAATTATAGCCTGGTAATGCAGGGGTGCTCTCTGGAGTCTTGAACCAGGTCTCTGTCACTGCACAGATGTCGATGTTCTCCATTTTAAGGAGTGCCTCGAGTGAGTACATTTTGAGGTTTAGACTTATAGCATTGAGTAGCATTACCCTCAGATTTTGCTTGCTTGTACTTGTTACGGTGGTAAATTTGTCATTTGAACCTTGCCTAAAAAAGGCACTATAGGGGTGACAAGAGCCTTAGCCAGTATCCGGAATCCCAAGGGCGACAGGTGCAGGCCATCACTGGCAAAGTATCATGGTCTGTCGACCATGTCATCCCAGGCAGACAAATACTGGATCCCATTAGAATGACACCAGAAGCTTAGCCAATTGTTGAAGTCAATCATTTTGTCCTTGTACTGTGGTATAATTCTGGGTGATGGCAGGATGCTACTCAGGGCTAGTGTCATACCTGCCTGGGCTACAAGATCAGAGAGCTCCTCCATGTCTCTTTTCATGTAAACCAGGGAGGTTCATCTCAGGTCATTCACACCAACATGGACAATGACAGAGTCATATTTGTACTTCTTGTGGAGTGAACTGAGTACGTGCGTTATGTGATGGATTCTGGCACCCGACAGGCACCTGACATTAACTTTCTCCTTGTTTAGCCTGGTGAGTGGAACATCAGTATGCCTGACTGTAGAGTCACCTATGACTGGAGTGTTGGGTACATTGTTATGCCTTATGGGCTGTGGTTGAATGGCACACTGAGTTTGTGGGCTATATGTCATTTGGGATGTGTTGGGAGGTGGAGGTTGCTTGCGTTTCTGCTTTGGAGGTCTCTGTTGTTTGAGCAGATTTTTATTGAGAGCCTTCATGAATGTAGGTGTGTGTTTTGTGTTTCTATGTGTATGCTTTGGTGGTGTAGGTTTTGAGGGACTATGCGATGAGTGTGGTATGCTGCAAGTGTTTACCTTCTCCTCTTGACTGTCTAGTCCAGTCTTGGGTGAAGAGAGCTTTGCTTCCAGTTTGGGTATATAAGTGCATCTTTCACAGGTTGTAGTGTTGAATGGTAAGAGGAGAGGGTTGTCTGTGTACATGAAGCAATTGCTGCATTGCCCAAAGATACGCAGATTCATCAGGTAAACAGGAGAAAATACCGGGAGCTGACCCTTAGACATGCCTGGATAGGTGCTTATTTATTAAGTACTAAAAACTGTTTTCCTCTAGATAAGTGAGGAAAGTTGAGTGCTGTACTAATTTGTAACTTATTTAATGCTTACAATGAGTTCTGAACAACTGCTGATGTCAAACAGATTTGAGTGCTAAAACTAAAAAACTGGCTAGTTCTAAGGGAAAATTTGAAGAGCAGACTTTATGGCACTGGGAATAGTTTAACCCTAGCTAAGCAGCAATGCATAAAGTGCATTTTTTTTAATATAACAGTTGCAAATGAGCAAATTGATTTAAACAAATTAACCAATTAACCAATAAAAAGCTAAAAACTGAGCACCATTCCAGCAGTCTTCGGTCAGACAAGTTCTAACTGCACACTCCTGTCACTAAGGTGCAGGGGAACCTTCTCCAAAAAAAGATGGCCTGGATTAGTGCTCAAGTTATACAAACAAAGCTAGATTTAGCAGGTCTGAAATTAGAATTTGCTACAGCAAACAAGGCGTACCAATTTCAGAAAGAAACCATTCAGATAAGCAGGCATAATAAGCCTTTAACTAGAAACACCCAGCTCAGAAGGGCAGAATCTACTCTCTCCTCCCACAAGAGTGCAGACTACACCTTCTTAATGTAAAATAACTGGCCCGAAGCCCAAGTGCTTAAACCAGAACTAATACACTTTTATAATGACAGACAGTAAGCCTTCAATCAGCAACTCCCCAACTTAGAAGGATGTAAGCTACCTGTCCTGCCACAACAGTGCAGACAACAAACCGTCTTAATGTAAAACAACTGGTTTGAAGCCCAGGTGCTTAAACCAAAGGCTTAGAATAACAGTTACAATTTAATCAGGCTACTAACAAGCAGTAATAAATGCAGTAGAATAAATACAATTAAGTACTTTTAAGAACAGGCAGCAAAAGCAAAATAAAGTAGTAAAGTAGAAAGAAGCACAAATACAGTAAAAGCAGATGAATACAATGCAGTTTTTTATATAACAGTAGAAAACGAGCAAACTGATTTAAACAAATTACCCAATTAACCAGTAAAAAAGCTCAAAACTGAGCCATGTTCCAGCAGTCTTCAATCAGACAAGTTCTAACTGCACACTGCTACCACTAGGGTGCAGGGGAACCGTCTCCAAAAAAGATGGCCTGGATTAGTACTCAGGTTATACAACAAAGCTAGATTCAGCAGGCCTGAATCTAGTCTATACTACAGCAAACAAGGCACACCAATTTCAGAAAGAAATAGTTAAAATAAGCAGGCACAATAAGCCCTTAACCAGAAATTCCCAGCTCAGAAGGGCAGACTCTAGCCTCTCCTTTCACAAGAATGCAGACCACAAACCTTCCTAGTGTAAAATAACTTGCCTGAAGCTCAAGTGCTTAAACCAGAACTAATACACTTTTAGAATAACAGACACTGAGCCTTCAATCAGCAATTCCCAATTTAGAAGAATGTAAGCTACCTGTCCTGCCACAACAGTGCAGACCACAAACCTTCTTAATGTAAAACAACTGGTCTGACGCCCAAGTGCTTAAACCAAAAAGCTTAGAATAACAGTTACAATTTAATCTGGCTACTACCAAGCAGTAATAAATGCAGCAGAATAAATACAATTGAGTACAAAAGCAAAATAAAGTAGGAAAAAACGCAAATACAGTAAAAGCAGATGAATAAAGTGCAATTATTTTCTCACTAGTCTCATATGTAATGCCATGAAAATAATTATTATGAAAATTATCAGTAATGACATAATAAAACATGCAGACTCTGTATCAAATGCAATTTGGATTCATCAAGGACAGGTCATGCCTACTCAGCCTGCTGGACTTTGAGAAGGTCACCAAAGCAGTGGACCAGGGCAAAATGGTTCACACTGCCTACCTTGATTTGGCCAAGGTATTTGACATAGAACCCCACCCAGGCATTTTTGGCAAACTTAAGGGGTTAGGTATAAACCCTTACATCACCTGGTTGATAGCAAGCTGGCTCACAGACAGGACCAAGGAAATTAAAATCAGGGAGTCCACCTCTACAAAGAGGTTAGTCACCAGCAGAGTCCCTCAGCGATCAGTCTCGGTACCACTTCTTTTTGGCAACTGCTTCTCTGAGGCCAAGGCCAACATCAAAGACCTCTGGCTGACCAACAGATAAATAAGTGGTGCCAGAGCCATAGACTAAAACTAAATGCCAAGAAATGATTTAGAGTATCCTTTGAGAAGTCATCCACCACTGTTAGCTATATTGACTACACACCCCTAAGAGTCAACCCAGTAGTCAGGGACTTGGAGACGCACACAGTTATCTAGCCTTTGACCATCATGTGTGTATGGAAGTGAGGAAATTGTTCTCTGCTGAATAACTTATAAACAAAAGAATGATATTTAGGTCCAAAGAAGTCATTTTTTCCACTGAATTCAGCATTTGTAAGACCTATCATTGAGTATAATGCCCCTTTGTTGTATACCTAATTAGGCACATCCAACAATTGGAATATCCACAAAGGTTTCTCACTGAAAGAATAATAAATGCAAGTAACATGGCCTATGCAGACCACCTCAAAGCCCTATCTCTGTATTCTGTTTCCTACAGACTGGGGAGGTCTATAACTGGCATTCAAACCATTCTGGTCCCCACCTTGATAGACCTCCTGAAAATCCACAAAACAAACACCACCAGAATTACCCATTCCAAAGATGTAAGCCTTGCCTGTAATATAAATAGGACTTGCTGGAGTTACAAGTTTGTATCCCAGAGATTACTCCTTCTCTAGAACAGGTTCCCCATCCACGTGAAGTAGAGTTCCTCTCTAACCTAATTCAAGTGCAACTTGGACAACTGGATGGCATTCATCCTTGGTTTGGCAGCTTTGTCTCTAATGGACACAGGCAGTCTGTGAATGGCTCACCTCTCAGGCCCCTGCTTGTAAATGTTTCACCTCCCAAACCCCTGCCTACACCTACCAAGGGTACCAGAACTTGTTGGTTCATAGTTGGTTCATAGATTAGTACTAGGCTAACTGCCATTTGAAGCCTAGCCAGTTACCCCATGTGAGAAGCAAACCCTCCACCTTGTGTCTTTAAGGTAAACACCTTAACCATTATGTCATCCTCAAGACTTAGGATGCATAGACATGCTTAAAAGACTCTTGTGGCCATTAGCCTAGTACACACTGATGAACCTATGTTTTAATTTTCATCAAAATGTCTTAGCACCAAACTATAGATGATTGAACACGAATATCCGAACCTCCAAAATTGAAAAAAAAAGAAAGAAAATATATTTTTTTGCAAGAGGGCCTGCACCCTAATATCTATATCTATATAGCTATATAAATATAAATATAAATATATCTATATCTATCTATCTATATATATATATATATATATATATATATATGTGTGTGTGTGTGTGTGTGCGTGCATGTGTGTGTCAGAGATTGCACTACAGTGGAGAAGAGGAAAATTTCCCCATCCTTGCTCAGTCTCACTCAGGAAAAGCTTTTAATGCTTGAAAGCTGTAGTGGCTTTTCCTTAATTAGATGAAAGAACTTTTCAGTGTAATGTAAGTATCCTAATATATATACACGCATACATATATAATATATATGGTGTGTGTGTGTGTGTGTGTGTATCCATCATCTGTCCACAACCCTTTTTTCCCATTTTTGCACATGGGGTCAGGGTGTCACTTGAACAGTGACAGTCATCTAGAGCCAAGGTTTACACTGCTGGGTGACTAGCCCTGCCATAGTAGTTCTTCCACACCACACACTTGCACTTACTAATTTAGAGCGTCCAGTCCACCTACTGCATGTCATTAGAATGTGGGAGGAAACCAGAGAACCTGGAGGAAACCCATTTGAACACAGGGAGGACATACAGACTCCTCACAGAAGGCACCCCAGCTGAGAATCAAACTGGGAACCCTCATTCTGTAAGGCCTGTTTGTTTAGGGCGGTGCAGTGGTGCAGCGGTTAAAATTGTCATCTCACAGCAAGAGGTTCTCTGGTTCGATTCTCGGCTGGGGTGTCTTATGTGCTCCCTGCATTCACGTGGGTTTCTTCCAAGTACTCCGGTTTCCTCCCACATTCCAAAGACATGCATCTGGAGAGTTTCTCCCTGGGCTAATCCTGAAAATAGGCTCTGTCCTAGTCGGACTTTCTGGTCAGCAAATGTTAAATAAATAAAGACCGCAACGCTATCCACTGTTCTGCCCAAGATGGACATTAATATATATATATATATATATATATATATATATATATATATATATATGTATACTGTTAAGTGTTCATTTTACTTTTTCTTCTATGCACAGGGTAATTGGCTGCTAATGTATTGTGCATGATTTATTAACTTGTTTCCAAACAAAGTTATGGCACTGTGATGTGTTAGCTGTTAAAATACCCTCAAACTTTTGCAGTAGCATCTGTTCTCCTGCTATCTATTGTTTCTCTCATGCTCTCTCCACTCTGCCCTCAGACCTATATCTTTTAACAACCTCCTGTCTCCTCATTACATCCTTTAACCTATCTTTGTCTCATTCTACTAGCTTCATCCTCTCTTTTTCTCTCTCTCTTCACAGCACACTCGGGCAGCTCTGCAGTCAGTGACTACCACCCCACCCATACAGTCTAGGAAGACGTCAGTACTGCAAAACTAAACCAAGGATATACCCTTTGAACCTGAAGAGCAGGGTCAGTCCACCCATGTCTCTGCATGTATGTGTTATGATAGTGAAGCTGTAACATTAGCTGTGTTACGTAGTAGTTCTCAGTGTGCTAATAGCATTGACTGTTTGAGCCTTGTGTCCGCCCCCAGCTTGTGTAGTAATCCTAATGGTCCACTAGACAGTATACACTTAATTCAGGTCCTTCCTATTCTCTGTGATTAAAACTTAATCCTCAAGCAGCCCTTTCAGTGCTGTTTACCTTAGTTTTGTATCACTTGAGCCCTGCCTGTTTATTTGCATCTCTATACATTCCCCTTCATTGCTAATGTATCTCCCTACTCTAATCTGTGCAATAACTGGCTACTAATAAGCAAATCAATGTGAAGACACACTACCAACCTTAATAAACTTTGCTGTCTCTTTTCTCTTTCATTTTACAAGTAGAGTTTGTATTACTACTCCCCTCTCTGAGGCCTTCACTCATAGTTTTCCACTGCTTGCCTCTCTGGTTTGGTTAGTTTCTTTGCATTGCACCTGGTTCACACCCTTTTGCTACCCCCACCCCCAATACTAAGTCTATATTAGATTCCTGCTGTTTATGGAGCCATCTTTAAATTACTAGTCTCCCATCAGGACACAGGTGCTCATCAGCAGTTGAAGTCTGCTCACTGGCAAGCCATTAGACCTAAGGAATTTCCATTTGGAAAATATCTCATGTAATACCACTCCACAAAGGAGGCAACTCCTTCAAACTGTCAGACTTTAGACCCATAGCTATTCTGTCACCATTGGCTAAAATTATGAAGAAGTGTGTACATAAACAACTTATGCATTGTCTTACCCAAAGTAAGCTGTTGGCTAACTCTCACCACAGTTTTAATCCACACCACAGTACCACCTCAGCCCTCCTATCCTTCTCTAACACCATAAACCATAACCAAAATAATAGCAGGCTTTCCTCAGCCCTCACTTTAGATCTCTCCAAGGCCTTTGATATGGTCAACCACCAAATACTCATGCACACTCTTAAGGCATTCTCAATAAATAGCCATGTGCTTCAATGTACAAACTATACAATAGAAGGAGGAAGCTATTACATGATGGAGCAAAATCCCAACAAGGGAAGGCATCTCTGATCAGTATTAGCAAAAAACTACGGGCACTCATAAAGTCGTCTAAGGCCAGCTTCGAGAGAAAAATTGCACAGGACACTAAGGATAATCACAAGGCTTTATTTAGTTATGTTAGGAAACTGGGTGGGAATTCCCAGATATGCTCAGAATTAGTCCAAAATGACAAAAAATACACCGAACCCACAGACATTGCCAACATTTTAGCTGACAGGTTCAGCAAACCCCCACCAAAAGAGCAAATATCTATCCCAGCAGAGTGCTGCCCCCCTGACATCTCAGATGCTCAGGTAAGAGCCGCCCGCTCCAAAGCAAAAAACACAGCATCAGTGGGACCATACCGTGTCATGGCTGCGTCCTACATGAACTCCAAGAAGAGCTAAACCCAAACATAAAACTACTGTTCAGTCTCAGCCTTACTACAGGATATGTACCCAAAGAGTGGCGTACAGCAACAGTGGTTCCTCTCCACAAAGGTGGTGCCTCAACGGATCCTGGAAACTATCGCCCCATAAGCCAGACTAGCTTGGTCTGCAAAGCTATGGAAAGGATCATCATGGACCTCATAAATAAAGATATTGGGGACCTACAGACACTGGATCCTACCCAGTTCGGCTTTGTTAAGGGCAGATCCTGCCTCTTAAACCTGGTCGATTTCTTTGAAACAGTCACCAAGGCCATTGACGAGGGAAGGTGGTCCACACAGCCTACCTGGACCTCGCAAAAGCCTTTGATACAATACCCCACTCGGGCATTATAGATAAGCTCACCAGCTTAAATATAAACCCCTATGTCACTAGATGGGTTGCAAACTGGCTCAAGGACAGAACCCACATGGTTAGAATTGCGGGAGCCATGTCAGACTCCAAACCAGTTACAAGTGGCGTCCCACAAGGTTCAAGTCCTGGGACCTCTCTTGTTTGGTATATATTTCTCGGAGGTACAGGCCAACATGGAAGGACTGTGGCTGACCAAGTTCACAGATGACTGCAAACTAGGCACCATAATCGACTCTCCAGCCGACACAAGCATCCTACAAAAGGGCCTCATAGAAACAGACAACTGGTGCCAGAGCCATGGCCTCAAGCTAAACACCAAAAAGTGTATAGTCATCCCCTTTGGCAAAAACAAAGTGCCCAAAAATTACCACATAGGTGGTAATCCATTAAGTACAGAAGAAGTAATTAGGGACCTGGGAACCCAAGTTGATAGCAATCTCTAATTTGAAAACCACGTGGCCAAAGTGGTTAGAAAAACGTTTTGTATAGCCCACCTAATCATGAAGGGATTCACATCTAGATCAGGGGAGGTCATCGTGCCTCTTTACTCATCCCTCATCAGGCCCATAATTGAGTACAGTGCCCCTTTTGGGATGTACCTTACCAGACACCTGAAGCAACTGGAAAGATGCCAGATGTACCTCACCAAGAGGATCAAAGGGTTCAAACAGATGCCGTATGCTTCCCGGTTAAAGAAACTCCAGCTCTATTCAGTGGCATACCGCCTGCTCAGAGGCGATCTGTGCCTGACGTATAAAGCCATGTCCAACCCGGAATTAATGGACATGCTGCACCTCAGAAAATCCAAATCCCATCGAGCTATGCGCTCGAGAGACTTGAACCTCAGCACTGAAATAAATAGGGCATGCTAGAGGGACAGATTCATAACCCAGAGGCTCCCTTCACTCTGGAATAAAATCCCAGTCCAGGTTAGGCAGAGTCCCTCATTGACTCTCTTCAAGAGGAATCTTGATGAGTGGATGGGAGATCATAGGTTTACCCCGGGTATCACTTCTGTGTCACTGTTCGACAGAGGCACAGTATACTAACCTCAAAAAAGGGCATAGCAAAATTCATTTAAAATGGGTGGCGAAAGCCAAACACACTCTGGCTAGGCTTATAAATGCCCTAGGGGCAGATAGCCTAGTATGAACCTATGAATGGTTCCACTCTTACCTGTGTGGTACACAACAAGCTGTCATATGACAGGGCAAACTATCAACCCGTCTACCCGTCACCCTAGGTGTCCCCCAGGGCTCCATACTAGGACCCTTTCTTTTCTCTCTTTATTAATGACCTTCCCACTGTCATCCCGAATGCTACCTGTATCCAATATGCGGATGACTCCACCTTGATTTCCCTGACAGATCTAATGACATTAACCCAGAATACTTTCAATATAGTTGAAAACTGGATCTCTAACCGTCAGCTGATATTAAACACTAACAAAATAAAGTTGCTTCTTTTCTCCCCCACTTGTAAGTCTTCCTCACTACTCTTTACCATAAAATCTAATAATAGTAAAATTTTCTCCCCAGATGCACAAACCACACCCTTAAGCATCATAGTAGACAACACCCTCAAATTTGATAATCATGTCAATCAAACTGTCAAAACCATTAACAAAAAAATTGTCTCCCTTTATAAGATCAAAGCTTTCCTTACGCCATTTGCTAGGACTACTATTACTCATTCCCATCTATTCTCCACTCTTCTCTATGCCTCCTCTCTAGTCAGTAATTTGAACAAATCCACTCTTAGCAAACTCTCCAGCTGTTATAACCATATTGCTGGATTTGCAGCAGGCACCACTGTCACAACCTAAATCTTCTGAGGTGGCAAGAATGGCCTAGCCTACTTCAGTACAACCAGCTTACAATTACTCATAAAGTTCTCAACCACCTTGATAATACGCCTGCACTTAAAAATGTCATCACCCCTTATAGCAACCTGAGGTCACTTCGCTCTTCTAATAAACTTCTGGTTCAAACAGCCAAAATCAACAACTCTGCTGGGGACTCTCTGTTTGCTAACTCTGTTGGCAAAACTTGGAACTCTCTTCCTGCTGGTCTTATTCTTGAACCATCTCTTACTCAGTTCAAAAAAAGCCTCAAGCTATACTTTAAAACTCATTGGCTATGTCCTTGTTCAAAACCCGACTAGATCCTCCTCTATAGTCTGTAATCATGTTACATGGCCTAGTCAATGTGTCAACACTATTTTAAAAATGTATGAATATATTACCTGCTTGCTCAACTGGAGCCTGTAAACTGTGTGTAACTTGTAATGATTTTGTGATTTTTACTGTATGTTCTACATTGGAGCTTTTCACCCTGGGCCTCCACTGAAAATGGACTTGTATTCAGTTGGACTATCCCTGTCAACAAATGTAAAATAAATAATAAATAAATATATATGTACATGTATATATATTTATGCTTGTAACTGGAGCCTGTAAACTGTGTGTAACTTGTAATGTGAGTGTGAGTGTGAGTGTGAGTGTGAGTGTGTGTGTGTGTGTGTGTGTGTGTGTGTGTGTGTGTGTGTGTGTGTGTGTGTGTGTGTATATGTATATTTATAAAATTTTAGAAAACTGTATTCACAATCAGGTTATGCACTATCTACTTCAGGAAAACCTACTTACACCCACTCAACATGAGTTTCACCCCAAACATAGTACCACAACTGCACTAATATCCTTCATCAGTACCATATGTCCTGCTCGTGACAACAACAAACTTGTCTCCTGTCTATTCCTGGACATCTCTAAAGCCTTTGACAACATTTCCCATCGTCTTCTTCTGGCTAAACTATCATACCTCATTTTCTCTTCTTCTGCCATCTCCTGGTTTTCTAGCTACCTCTCAAATCGCCAGCAATCTGTCAAATGGCTCTCTGCTCTATCCCCCCCATCACAGTGGAAATGGGAGTCCCCAAGGATCTATCCTTGGGCCGCTATTCTTTAATATTTTTACTAATCTACTACATACCTCTTGCCCCCAGTCATCACTTATACGGTATGCAGATGACTCCACTGTTATTACCATTGCTGACAATCCCTCTGACCTCCACTCTACTACCCAGACTTCGTTTAACACCATAGAGACATGGCTCAGTGACAATAAACTTATTCTCAACCCTAAGAAAACTAAGCTCTTACTCTTTCTCCCCAAGAATCTCAAGTCTACTTTTGCTATACTATCTAGCAACAACACAACTATCACAGTCGAACCGAACACAAAACTGCTAGGAGTCATAATAGATGACTAACTTAAGTTCGCTCTACATGTGATTAGTTGTATCAAAAAGACATGCCAGGAACTAGGACTCTATTGCAATAAAAAATACTTAACAAACAGAGCTAAAATTACTCTCTCACATGCATTTCTTCTTCCTTCTCTATAATACAGCTGTCACATACTCACAAATCTGAATACCTCACTCCTCACCAAACTAGAAACTACCTACAATAAGGTGGCCAGATTCGCTGCTAACCAAACCTATGTCTCACCACTGCCTATCCCTTAAGCAACTAAACTGGATAGAACTTCCCCACTTGCTACTACTATATCAACTCCAGATTATTCACTCAATACTATACCTGCCCTCATTCTGTCCCAGCCTCACCTCTATTATATCCAAATTCACCTATGAGGCCTCTACGTAGCTGTGACCAGGACCTGCTACAGATTTATAAACCCAAGACCAAAATTGGCTGCCTCCTCTGTAATTATAAACCTGCCACATCCTGGAACCAAATCCCCTTAGAAATTAGGTCCCTTAAACACCCTTAACAATTTAAAACTGTCACACAAGATTACCTAAAGAAAAACTGGTCTTACCGTTGCACTTATCCCCACTGAACCACTTTTTCCCGGCTTCCAATAATTCCTTCTCTCCTCAGTCCCTCATTGCTACACCCTCCCACTACTTTACCTCTCTCATCCCTTTTGACCCTAGCAAATTTTTTACCTGCATTTTTCCTCTAATCTTACCTTCTATCCTACCTTCTCCAGACTTTACCTCCCGTCTCTCATCTCCCTTCTACATCTAACTTCTCCTTCTCATCTATTGGTTTCATACCATACAAAACAAGCTCTGTTTCATTGATTCTTGCTCTAATACTAATCTCCAAATACCCTCTCACCTCTTCTTTTTTGCCAGCATAAACTTTGAACAAACAGTATGTAACCTTTCAACATACCTCAGATTGTTGCATCATATGCTATATTACCTACTGTTTTTTTTAATCCATCTTAGACATCAGTTTTGTTCTTTTTGATAATATCAGTCTCACAGAGAAGGATTACTGTCCTCGTTATGACTTTACTACCACTGTAAACTAAATACTAATACAATGAAACTTTTAAATCTACATCAGATTTTTTTATCCAATGCTTATATTAATTGTAATCTTGAATGTATTTTTGTTACTGCGTGTGCTGTTTAAATTGTAACTCACTGAGGAGTTTTTCTACCTGGGTCTCCTCTGAAAATGAGCTACTAGCTCAGATGGACTAACCCAGTAAACAAATGTAAAATATATATATATATATATATATATATATATATATATATATATATATATATATATATACACACACACACACACATATATATATATATATATATATATATATATATATATATATATATATATGTGTGCGTGTGTGTGTGTATTCATATATTGATATCCTGCATGATACAAGAGAAAGCTTTGTCTTTTTGTCCTTTTTTTAATGAACATGAGGCTTTTATGATGTGAAAGATTTGTTTTTTACTGAAGAAAACCAGTTCCCATATGAAATGCAAAAGTTGAATGCAGTATGCATTACTTACTTCAGCCACAGAGGAAATTTAAGGTTAAAGCCTTGAGTGACGTGCAAATCCGTCTAATCCGTTGGCATTTTAAGTGCTCTAAACTTTGGGAACTGCTGGGGGATGGGAAGGGGCTACAAGCGAATTGGGCTTTATTTTAAAAATGGATAGTTAATCTGCTGCTAGTGGAGTGGCGGGGGTGTTATAATTGTTTTCTGTTTGTTTTGTTTTACCATGTTCGGAGATACAGCACAAGTATCTTAGTCATTTTGCATTTTCCTGTGCACCCACACCATCTTGCATGAAGCCCAGTGCTGATCATCGTTCTTATTGTTTTTCTTTCTATAATCATCTTTATTTGCATCTAAGTTTATGTGCACCTCAAAGGCACCACCAGTGAGTTGTTGCTGTTAAATGCAGGTATTAATTCATGTATTTCACAAAATTCAAGCTCTACCTTAATTCAAGCTCAGTGTCATAGACAGTATTTGCCTGGAATAATTACTTACAGCATATTATGAACGGTTAGCTTCTTCTTTGAATAATGCTTACAGATTTGTTTGGAATTCCATTGTTACACTGCTGCAGCTGACACAGAATGGCTAATAGTATATAGTTGTATTGTTTTTAATCTTGGAGGGTGCTTAAGAAGTAGGCTGTCTGTCCTGCATTAGCAGGCATGGGAAAATGTAGCTACTGCTTCTAGCCAGGAATTGGGTGAACTGGGGGGGGGTGGAGGGTTGCATTGCTATGCCTACAGGCCCAGATGACTTATTAAGATCTCAACTCTTGGTTTTCCAAGTATGTGACTGGCTGGATTGAGGTGGGCAGATTGTTGTCTGTCCCAGACTGCTTAAGTGTTGACCCCCCCCCACACACACACCAATAGGTTCCTATTTGCAGATGTCAGCCCCGTTGATGCCAGATTTTGTGTCTGGAAGTCTGGATTCTTTGCCACCAGTCCACATATTTTTAAATACTGGGACTGATGACTAACATTTGCATCACTGCTTGGATAATCCATACAGCTTCCAAGCCAGATGTGAAGTGTTTATTTGTCAAGCATAGCCAAAAATGTAGCCAAGCAGTGGGAAGTTTAACTGTTTATTGCATGTTTAAATAGCATTGCCAGTGGAGAAACATTCCATTTTCAACCATTTGAACTGTAACTGCTTAAGTGTGCAGGACTAATCTCAGGGGAAAAAAATATCTGTATGCGTAGTGCTGGCAGGTAAACAGAACATTTGTATTTGTATGCATCACCAAATAATATTCTTTAATCCTTTTCTTTAAAACTCATCCCCTTTTTAGGATAAAACAACATTAGCCTTTAACTGTAAGTAGGCACAATGTTTCTGATGTTTTAATCTGCTCAGAGTTTATCAGTGTCATAGAGACAAAAAAACTTAACTGGCTTTAAAGGACAGTTCTCTTCTAACAAGCATTCTAAAATAATGTATCATTGAATTTCCTGATGCTCATTAGCATTTAAAAAACTTTGTTGTTCAAAAGATAGTAATCAAAGTTTGCTTTTACTTAGTGGCATGGGGTTTGATTTCCCCTTTATTTGCTCTCCACAGGAGAAGATTGGTTGGAGGAAGGAGGCTTCTCACTTGTTGGTGTTCACTACAGATGATGTCCCACACCTTGCCCTAGATGGCCGGCTGGGAGGACTGGTACAACCTCATGATGGAAACTGCTACTTGAATGAAAAGAATGAATACAGTGCTTCCACAACAATGGTACAAAGTGAATCTGGTGCTGTTTTGATATCTTTCAGTCAGTGTATTAATTAATTTAATGTATTCATTTCTTACTTCTTTTTTTTTTTTTTTTTATTTAGGGCAGGTACCTTGATGATGAAGGGTATAGGACTGTGGATCAACAAGATCCAAGGCACAACTGCACAAAAAAGAGCCATTACTAGCTATTCTGGCACACTGTGCCATTCCACAGTTTGTGCAGTTGAGGAGCAAAGGGAAAAAGTCCTCTCTGAGGACCATTAAAAAAAGCTCTTTCACCTTTTAGAACTCTAGTCAACTGCAATACATACAAGAACTGAAGTGCTTTGTCCCTGACAGCAAATGCATTATCGGCATTCATTTCTAAATGCCAATACTGCACTACTGACTAATTCACATCTGATGATCAGGCCCCCTAATACCTAGTGCCCAGGGTGCCTGCCCCCTTTGTACCACCTTAGCTGCACCTTTGGTAGAAAGACACACATTTAGTAGCATGCAAATCCCCTTTAGCTAATAAGTTATATATTATATAACACAGATTAAGTAGTGGTAATCACGATAGTCCATTGGACCAGGACATAAAGGAACAGATGAGCAGAATGCAGTATCAGAATAAGATAAGCAGCTCATGGAAATAGGGTTTCTGGGACATTGTAACATTAAAAAGGCCTATGCCAGTTACTGCCCAAAGGTAATCTGCTTTTAACAGACCTGTAGTACAGAATTTGGATAAATATTCCCTTATGAGAACTGTTTATTTGGTGTAGAGTAGGTGGGAAGGTGGCATTTGTTTCAGGAATAGTGTTATCAAACAGAATACATATTTTAGAATAGGGTTACCACGTGCTACTTTGGAAAGCATTTCCTGTTAGGGCAGTTATGTCCTATACTAACAAAAAAAAATGAAAAATTGCAAATGTGTCAGTTGTACAACCAGAACTGTTTTAATTGTTACAACAAATTGTGATGCTATGTCTGAAACACCTTAAAATGACACAAACGCCTTAATATGACACAAAATGCAACTTAAAGTTCCACAACAAGAAGCTTTTATTTTGGTGACAAAGTGAAACCTTGTCTTCTGCATTGATGTGGGTATAATTTCTATTTTTCAAACACCATTACCAACAAAAGGTATCATTGTTGCATACTTATTTCTGCCTTGGTTGACAGTTTTATATTCATAGTCATCTGCATTGATGTGATAAGATTTGTCTTTTTAGGTAGCAATATCTGCAATAAAATATAACATCAGTCTCTGCATACTTATGACTACCTTAATTGGCCTATTTACATTCACAATATTGAATAAAGCGGTGAAATTCACATGTGAAGCAGCAGTGTATAAGCAGCTGTGTATTTACTGGTTCTCAATGCAGTCTGAGAAGTGGTTGCCAAGTCCCATAAACCTGATTACCATCCTACGTCATTGCCACTGATACATTCCTTACCAGTAACTCTCTAAAAATAGTATAGATCTGTTCTTCTTCAGCATCATGGTGTAGTGGCCAGATTAGCTATTAAGTTGTATTCCATCCTCTTGGACCTTTAGCCTATTCGTAGTTAGCATACCTTTTAGTGTAAGACATCTGGACAAACCCTAAAGTAATAGGGGATTAAAAACCCCAAAATAGGCTCAGATTTTAAATATTGCTCTTATCAACTTAGAAAGTTGCTAGAATAACTGGATTTGTGTTAGTATGCATTTTCTAATCTAAAGCATATAACGTCTGAAACTCAAATGTGTCTCTACTTGGTGACTTCAACCCTCAGTGATTTGCCAGAAAATCACAAATTTCATGAGGAACATACCAAAATTATGAGCCAAAAATTGGGCTTTTTGCAAAAATCAGGACAGTTAAGAGGTATGGTAGTTAGGCCCTCACTGATCTTATCTGCTAGCTGGCATGCAGTCAATTGCAGATTTTCATAGAGCAGTAAGATGGGAAAATTGTTACTATTGATTAAACTGAAAGACACTTTATTGGAGTGGGACTCTTTCTCCCCTCTGAAAGAAATCTGCTTGACTATATATGTGGACAGGTGAGGACTTCCATTGTAATGGTAGATGAAGGTGAGCTGTGACAAAGAGTTGTAGGAACCATTTCTTTCTAGTTTGAATACTTCCACTACAGTGTGTAAAACAGATATTAAAGTGCCGACTGCGTTGCGGACCCTGGTACCTAAGGTACATTGTACCTGGTACCTAAGGTACGTTGTACCCTGGTACCTAAGGTACGTTGTACCCTGGTACCTAAGGTACGTTGTACCCTGGTACCTAAGGTACGTTGCACTAAGGAGAGCACTAGTTATCAAGTTACTCATCTGATGGGCAAGTCCTGAATTAGTGAGGTATATCTGGTGCTGGGGCTTGCTAGTTTTTGCAGATGCTCCCTATCACCACTCTAGGTTCCAGGGAATTGTCCACATCTCAGTGTGTAAATATAGTTAAGTAGTCCTTCAATTGTGGGGTGTTTTTAACAGGTTTAATAGATGGATCTGGCAGAATAGTCCATACTGTAAGCCTTGGTATGCTGATATTTCTTCAGTACCCCTTTTCCTATAATGCAGCTTCTGCATTTCATGCAGAGCTGGGGTGTACGATTAACTCAGTGTAGTGCTCCTAAGACACCTGCAACAAAACTGCCTTCTGTTTGAAAAAGTCTCCTAGCTGGGATCCTACAACTGAGAGCGAAACCTTTAGATATCGCTGCTTGTTATATTTGTTAAGTGCATACTTGAGTGTTTTTGATTTGACTGCATTACGTTGTGTGTGTGCGGGGGCAGGTAGGTGATTGACTGTTATTACAGTTTTGTATTACATGACCTGTAAGGCCCTCTGGAATGTTTAACTGTAGCCTGTAAACAAGCTTCATGCGTCATGAATGGAGAACAGCAGTAGTCATACCTCTGCACAAAGGTAGGCCGTCTGCAGACCTTGGAAACTACAGATCCGTATGTCTCACTAGTCTTATATGCAAAGCCATGGAAAGATCAGACGAACAAGAATTCAACTAATAACTACAACAGAAGCCTGCTCTATTAAACATTTATTAAAGTTAAAAAGTTTATATGTTTAGTAGTTCTTTTAGAACAGATATTATTTATATTTATTATTTTTAGAATTGGTGTTATATAAACATACATTTAATATCTAATAAATTAAGGGTCTGTTCTAATATGAATCCATATATAGTTCAGGGACATTTGTATCTGTTTTTATACTGTTTTATGTATTTGTGTTTTAGTTTAAACACTAGGTTATATGTACACAATCTTAAGTGTTTTATTGTTTTATCAAACTGATTGGTTTACTGGATACCACATGATTAGTTTGAGATGTATTTAAATGGTTTGTGTTTTAATAATGGGAGTTATGAAGAAGTCCCACTTGGGGATGAAAGCACTTAACTGTCTGTAGTAAGTCTTTGGAGTTTTGTCTGGAGTTTTGCTGTTTTTTTTTTGCATATTTCTGGAAAGCCATGGAAAGAATTTTCATGGAAATGATCGATAATGACATAGTAAACCTCCAGACACTGGACCCAACCCAATTTGGTTTCATCAAGGGCAAGTCATGCCTACTCAACTTGGTGAATTTCTTGAGGTCACCAAAGCAATGGATGAGGGCAAAGTGCCTCACATTGCCTACCTTGACCTGGCCAAGGCATTTGACAAAATACCCCACTTGGGCATTGTTGACAGACTCAAGAGGTTAGCTGCAAACCCTTTTGTCACCCAGTAGATAGCCAGCTGGCTTGCAGACAGGACCCAGAAAGTTAGAATGGGAGAATAAACTTAACAGAGGCCAGTTACAAGAGGAGTCCCTCAGGGATTGGTTCTGGGATCGCTTCTTTTTGGTATCTACTTGTCTGATGTCAAGGCCAATGTCAATGGCCTCTAGCTGACTAAACTTGCAGATGATTGCAAATTAAGAGCTGTCATTGAATCCCACACTAACACAAATGTTATCCAGGAAGGGCTGACACAGACAAACAACTGGTGTCAGAGCCATGGACTAAAACTAAATGCCAATAAATGTATAAAAGTATCCTTCAGGAAGACCCAGTAGACAGGGACTTGGGGACACACATAGACAGTAATCTAGTCTTTGACCACCACATGTCTACAGTAGGGAGGAAATCATTCTGTGTTGCGCAACTTATAAACAAAGATGTGACATCTAGGTCCAAGGAAGTCATTGTTCCACTGTATTCAGAATACATCAAGCCTATCATTGAGTACAGTGCCCCCATTGGTATGTACCTAACCAAGCATATCCAATGATTGGAATGTCCACAGAGGTTCCTCACTAAAAGAATACAGAGCATAAATAATATGTCCTGTACAGACCGCCTAAAGGCCCTATCCCTGTATTCTGTCTTCTACAGACTGTTCAGGGTCAATCTGTGCCTGGCATACAAGGCATTGCCAACCCCGCTCTGACGGACCTGCTGTATATCTGCAAAAAGCAGCACCAGAATTGGCCATTGTAAAGACTTAGACTTTGTCTGTGATATAACTAGGACCTGCTGGAGAGGCAGGTATGTAGCCCAGAGAATACGCTGTTTCTGGAACAGGCTCGCTCCCCATCCATGTGAAGCAGAGTTCCTCCCTAACCCAATTCAAGTGTAACTCTGACAACTGGATGGAAAACAGGAAATTCATCTCTGGTTTGCCACCTGTGTCTCTAATGGACACAGGCAGCCTGTAAATGGATCATTTCTAAGGCCTCTGCTTGTAAATGTTTCATCCCCCAAGCCCCTGCTTACAATTATCGAGGATACCAGAACTTGTCAGACATTTGGGATGCATGACTAGGCTTAAAAATGTCCTTGTGGTCATTTGCTAGTAAACACCTATGAACCTAAGTACAGTAAATAAGTACCATGTTCGCCTAGGCCTATTCTCAATTTTCTTTGCAAAGTGTGAAGCACATATTTGCACACCTAGCTGCTTTTGTTTTCCTTTACTAGCTGTACTGTATGAAGGGTTGGTTTATTCTTTGTACCCATTGTGATGGGGGGGGTAGAAAGAGTCCTTGTAAAACAGATATTCTGAAGGGATATCATTTTCATGCTGCATGTCTGCCCAGAAATGACAGGTGCAGGGACCTTCCATGAGTGAAACAATATATATAGGTCATGCCAGACTGGGCCATAATCAGGCGCATTCATTTTAAGTAGCTTCTCTGCAACACTGTTCCTAAAAAGCAGGTGGGTGTGGTGCACTCATGAAAGGGTCTTTCTAAGCCCCTACCATCATCTCCTCTGCTCTATTTCTTTATTTATCTATAAGGTTTCCATTTTGCCCATGTTAAGTTTGAATCTGGATAGCCTTAAAAAGTGTTCCAGAACTGCATGGTTTCAGCTGTTCTGTGAACTGTACGCATACATCTGCAAACAAAAGTATTTTCACTTGAAAGACATGCCATTTTCATCTATGTATTTTCTCATTCTGCTTTATTACTTGAGCCAGGGAGGTTGATTGCTAGCAGAAACAGTATGGGGTAGTGGTCATCTCTGTCTAGTGGCCTTTCAAAGAGGAAAAGGTGGAAAGATTAAGAAGTTGGTCATTACCATTAGTATTGGGGTTTGGGGCACCACAAGTCTAAATGCTAAGGGTATTCTAAATGCCTGAAAGGTCTCTCACAGATATCGCCGGACTATTGAGTTGAATGCCTTCTTGAATGCTATGAAGATAGCACTAGGAGAACTAATGTTGGTGTCTGTAGGGTATTTAGTAGTTGTCTGAGGTGATCTGTACTCAGCTTCCTCTTTACACACCCTTCCTAATTTGGGTGTACCAGTTTTGGTAAAAGTCACTACATTTGCAGGGTCAATGTATTGACTTTACTGTTAGCAGAATTAGCCTGTAATTTGCAGTTAGTGTTGTGTTTGCTTGGTTTAGGGAACACTATAACAGTTATTTTTTTGAGGAAAGCAGGGGGTTGACTTCATGAGTACCTTAAATAGTGGCTGCAGAGGGTTTAATTTCAGGGTTATGAGGGCTCTGTAGATGTCTATTCACAGCCTTCTGTGCCTGTTGCTTTTCCAGAGGGAGGTTACTTTATGACATATGAAATGTCCTCTAGACTAACTGGACATAATGAAGCTTGAGCATCTGCTTCTTCCTGTTTTGTAAGGGTTACATTGTTAAAAAAAAAATCAGTAATTGCTCCTGACCCTGGGGCTTCATGGAATATGGTTCTTTCTAGTATTCCTGTGAGTCTGTGCTAAAATCCCTCTGCTTTGTGGCCTGGTGATAACGGTTGTAGTGCCAAAAGTCCTTCTCTGTTTCAGACGGACAACTAAAAATCACCCTGATTTGTACTTAATTTCCCAGGCTTTTGTAACCATTCTATAGAAATGGGAGAGCTCATTTAGTGGGGTAACCAGAACCCATTTAAAGGAAGTCTACTTTTTTATAGTTTCAGTATTCTTAAATTTCTGTTTGCATTACTGAAAAGCACTCTCCGCCTTCTCCTCTTTTTGCTTGCTTTCCCAGATGTTTTGGAGCTTAGCTGTGGTTGCTATACTTAACTATTTTCCTTGCTTTGCAATTGTCCTTCCTCATGAATGGGGGCATAGATCTCATTGAGCTGTTATGGATGTGCAGCTATACTTTTTTTTTTTTTTGCATAAAGGCAGAAGTCTCTGAATGTTTTAATGTTAGTGGGTCAAACCACCATGGGGATTTGGGCTTGCATGAATCCAGTAGGGTATTGTGGCTGCTTTTATAGGTTCATAGTTTCATAGAATACTACTAAGCTAACTGCAGTTGTGAGCCATTTTAAGCCTAATCAATTATCCCTTGTGAGACTCAAACCCTGCACCTTGTGTTTGTAAGGCAAACACCTTAACCATTAGGCCACCCTCCCACTGCTTCATTTAACTTTCTTTTCCAAGATAAACCAGAAGTCTCTGCTGGGGGTGTGCTATCCTCTGCTGTCAGTGTGTACCCAGAGTCACAAGAGCAAAACAGTCTTCATACATTCCAAATATCTACAGCTTATTCTCTGTCTTGGAGCATTGCCTACAGTCCAGTGTTGGATGTGTTGGATCCGCCTGTCAGAAAATTCAGTACTGTATTAACGTCCCTACCTATATTGTCTCTGGAATTAAAATTGATGATCTGGGTCCAGCATTTCCTAAAATAAAAATGGAGTCATCTACATTGGAAGCATATGCAATAGACTGTACTGAAAGTCTTTGTGGGGTACTGGATTTTGCAGTAATCCATTTCCCTTCTGTGTCATGACAGGGTTCCTGCCTTTCCCACCCTGGTGTCCTTACAGTATACTATCCCAGTCTTGGAAGATGCTGCTAAACTGTTAAGTATAATTACATTCCATGTATTGAAGCTACATTATATGTGCTTGTAGATAGATTTTAGTTTCCTGTTAGACCACCAGATCTCTTTAGCATTTGAAAAAACTCTCAAGATATCATTTCCCCTGGGAGGCAAATTAAACTCTAACTTTTAATGTACAGCATTTGATTGGTCCACCCATTTAAAATTTACTCTGTTAGTCTCATTGCTAAGGAAGAAAACAGTTAAAAAATGGCAGTCACTTTTAAAGATCACTCTGGGTAGGAACTGTTTAAATAATCTTAAGAATTCTACACAATCCAAAGCTGCCAACAGCACAAAAGTATATTTTCTAACCCTTAATGCTGTTGTGGGAGCAGACATCCTGAATTGATCTTGTTTTCATGGAAAGCTAATTTTTGCCCATACTGTAATATGAGGGCACAGCTGATTAAATTGGTCCCTGCCTCTCATCAGTTTCCAATTTCATTCATTTAGAAAGGAAGTAGTAAAGGTTTGGAAATTCTCAGTAAAAGTGTCAGTGATTGGATTGCAGTGACTTTCAAATTTTTTTCGTTAATTATTTATTAAACAATCTGAACTGCTTGTAGAATTGTAAAGACATATCTGAGACAATGAAGTCTTTTTAAAAAAGTGGAATTTTGTTTTCCTTCTACATTCTTTCCAGCTATAGTGTCATCTTTCTTGGCTTCCAAGGCTGAGCTAATTAATGAAGTTGTTTTCATCAGTTATTAGATTTTTTTACCTTCTGACTGCTAAAGCTCAATAAGTTTATATCTCCTAGAAGAGGAACAACTTGCAGCTGTAAAGTTTGAGGTTGAATATATTTATGGGCTTAGTGAGTATGAAATAATTAAACTAGTTGCAGGTACCTTACTTGTTTGCTATCCTTGGCAAAAAAAGTTCAAATGTGATGGGGCAACTGATGTACGAGCAAAGGAGATAAATTCCTAAGGAAAGTATTGTGGCATTTCATTCAGTTTCAGCATAGTGCATACTGAGGTCGCTGACTGGGATATAAATGCCACAGAGGAGAAGCTTGCTAAACCATTCTTTTTAATATATGGTTGTATGAAAATTATTCTTTAGGAAAGAAAAAAAAGTCTGTGGAAAGGAATGTTATGTTTATGGTGTAATTATCCTTTAAGTAAAGAACAAATAATAATTGTAGTTCAGTGGTAACAGCCTAAATGGAGAGACTAGACTTCCCCAATCATTTCCAGATTGTCTCACTTCTTGGGTTTATTGAAGCTGGTGAGGCTTTGCATTGTAGTTACTACGTGGATGGTGGCTGTGCCAGTGGTCTGTTTACCCGACATTGATGTTAGCTAGAGAAAAATGGTGAGACTCAGTTTCAAAGCCCATGTCACTATTAACCTACATGCACTGTAGAACAGCTTGGAGTTCCTATAGCCTGTGTGGTCACAGTATTTTATATATTTAGTAACTGCATACTACTTTGAAGCTTAGAGTCCCATCCTTTCTTTAACATTTTCTGCATAGTTGACGCTGTGAATCCTCATCACTGCTCACAAATCTGTTTTTGCAGTGAACACGCACTCCAGCAGTCTGTTCATTAGGTGTTTCTGCAGGCATCATACCAAATGTGCCAGTCAGACAGTCATAAGGTAAGTTTTAAGTGAGCCAGTTTACTTAATATGAGAACAAAGCGTAAGCTAAGCATTATCTCATGAAGATTTTGAGTTGCTGAGTTTGGTATTAAGAATTCTACAGCCAAAAAAAAAACTAATAGGTCTGAATTCAGGAAATGGTGTTATCTGGTTCTTCAAAAGGCCTCCCTACAACAGTGTATACTGTATCACTAATTATACAATGACTCCCCCCATTAATATTCCAAAACGTGCACACTTGATTGGTCAATGTGCATGTTGTAAATCAGACTTATACTAATGAAAAAGGTCCGGTCACCCAGACTTTTTCCATTAGTATAAGTCTTTTTTTTTTTTTTTTTACAGCAACGGAGAACGCAAGATCTCCGATGCTTTTTAGAAACTGCCTCGCTATGTTAAAGGAGTTTAACATAGCGAAACAGCTTTAAAAAAAGTAACAGAGATCTTCTTTTCTCTGTTGCTTTTTTAATGGGTTTAACATAGCGAGACAGCTTTAAAAAAGGAACAGAGATTCTCCGTTGCATTTTTTAAAGTTGTCTCGCTATGTTAAACTCCTTCAACATAGCGAGACACTTTGTAAAAAGCAACGGAGATCTTGCTTTCTCCATTGCTTCCACCCACACGCATGCACAGTACATAATAACTGCTGCAGAATACCAGACAGCTGCGGAAGGGCAGCATGGATGCATTATACAATGCCATTATTTAAGAAAAGTAAGTATTTTTTTTTCTTAAATAATGTCATTGTATAATAGCAATAACCCACTTCTGGGTGCGGGTAATGCTGGATTTTACTCACGGTTGTCTTTGTTTGGCCACTCGGGCTTTGCCCTCATGACCAAACCACACCAACCGTGGGTAAATCCAGCATTACCCATACTCAGGCATGGGTTATTGCTTAAGTATATACACATGATGCTCAGCAAACATGGATATGCAGGCAATAATATCACTTTTTACATATTCAATTGTTTGTATTTCTGTAATGGAAATGTACTGTGTTGAAGTCTGTTTATTACAGGGAGGGGCTGGGGAGAAACACTGCAGGAACTGCAGTGCATCATTTTGGACTACACAAAGTACACAATAAAAGTAAGCAAGTCAAAATTATTACTGTGCAATATTATTATCCAAATGGTAAGTGTAACTGAACGGCAGGGCTTATTGGAGTGGCTTAGTACAATATCACTATATACATGCAATGTACTCTAGAGCTTAAATTATCTCTACACAAAACAACCACAGTTGAAAGGTTTAAAATATTCAGTAACAAATAATAAAAACCCAAGACAATATTTCTTACTATGCAGTGTTAGTCAAGTGTTCAGAGATCACAGGAAAATGCTTAAATAATACAGTAGAATAGTTCTGACATCAATACAGAAAAACAGCTAGACTAGACTTCTTATTTCCTATCTATATCTAAGAGCAAACACAGTTCTAAAATAAACTTACATATAGAGCAAGACAGTGCTGGTGATGTTGCATGTTCTGAAGACAAATGCAAAATTATCTAAGTATCTCTGTCCTTAAATTGATAGCACAGTATTACTGACTCATTTCAGATTACATAATTTTTTTCTCTGGTTCCCAGGCTAACAGAAACTCAGAGTTTAGCAGTCCTTTTGATCTTGCACCTGGTCAGGAAGCTACAGCAATAAAATACATTATACATGCAAACTCTAGCAATTAACTCTGGTCTCAAACAATAGCAAGAATCCCTTCATCCAGACATCTCAGCTCTGAGTTTTGAGATCAAACAATTATACAATGCTTGGCTTATCAGCTTTCCTCCAGCAGAGTGCAATATAGTAACATTTTTGAAGTTCAACATTTAACAAAGAGAACAAGCATTTGGCTTACATTAATATTTACAAATGACAGAATTATTTACAAAATTGTATCTATCTAGGCTGGCAGCCTTCACATATCTTCACATACCCCCCTCCCCCCGGAGAACTCAAGCTAGTTTTTCAAGTGACCCTTGAGAAATGTTAGTTGGGAGAATTAGGTCTGTTTGAGTATACCTTACCCTATTCCATGTCTTAAGAGCCCATCTATGTTGGCATTGCTACTCCCACTGCGGTGCTGCACTGACATATATGCTTGCAGCCCTAGGCTCCATCTTAGCAACTTGGCATTTTGCTGGCTGGCTCTGTTTAACCATGTTAGGGGATTGTGATCTGTCATTACAGTGAATTTTCTTCCATACAGATAAGTCTGAAGTTTCTGCAGTGCCCATACTATGGCTAGACATTCCTTTTCTACAACTCCATAGCATTCCTCCCTGTGTTGGAGCCTGTGACTGAGGTAAACCACTGCGTGCTGTTCTCCCTCTGAAGAAATCTGGCCAAGTACAGCCCCCACCCCATGGTTTGAAGCATCCACCTGCACAACAAATTATTTGCTGTAATCTAGACTGGCTAACACAGGGGGTCCTCTCAAAGCTTCTTTAAGCTTTTGGAATGCCTGCTCACATGCTGTGGTCCACACTACCTTATCTCGCCTGTTCTTCCTTGTCAGGTCTGTGAGGGCAGCAGTTATGATACTATAAGTGGGGACAATCTTTCTGCAGAACCCTGCTGTCCCTAAGAATGCTCTCACCTGATTTTGGTAACAGGTGCAGGCCATGCCTGAATGGCTTCTACTTTGGCAGGTTCTGAGCTGATCTTACCACTCCGCACTCTATGTCCCAGGTAGAAAACTTCTGCTATACCCACCTGACATTTGCTCGGCTTAATGGTCAACCCTGCCCTCTGCAGTCTGCCCAGCACCTCCCTGACATGTTGAAGGTGTTGTTGCCAGGAATGGCTGTAGATGACAATATCATCTAGGTAAGCAAGGGCAAACCCTCCTACTCCTGCTAGGATATGTTCTACCAGCTTCTGGAAAGTTACTGGGGCATTTTTCATTCCAACAGGCATCTTTGTGGACTCATACAAGCCAAAAGGAGTCGCAAAGGCTGACCTCTGTCTAAAACTGGGAGTCAAGGACACCTACCAGTAACTCTTGGTAAGATCAGTGGTGGTAAGATACTTAGCCCCACCCAGCTGCTCTTGGGCCATGTCTGTCCTAGGCATGGGGTAAGCATCTGACTCTGTGTGACTAATTTCCTGTAGTGCACACAGAGCCTGGTACTGCCATCCTTTTTTGGCACCAGCACCACTGGGGAGGCCCAGGGACTCTTGAAGTACCCCTAGTTCCAACATCTCCTCCCTCAGAGTCTGTCTGACTCTCTCAGGCACCCTATAAGGGGCCAGCTTAATACACCTTTGGAGTCCTGTACCCACCTGGTGCTGCACCAGGTGGGTGCACCCTGGTTTCCCAGTGAACATGTCCCCAAACTCCTGCAACACTGCTCGGATTTCTTGAACCTGGGTAGGAGATAGCTGTTGGGACATTGCTACCCTTTCCACTGAGGTGTCAGCCCGAGCCTCACTGAGGAGATCAGTCACCAGATCTCCCTTAGACTCCTCCTGCAATCCACTGCAAATACTCAGCACAAGGGCCTCCCTATCATTGTAAGATTTCATCATATTAACATGGTACAATTTGTGCCCCTGTCTCCTGCTTAGTAGTTCTGCCATGTAGTTAACATCACTTACCTTTCTTACCACCTTGTAGGCTCCCTCCCAAGCTGTTTGCAACTTGTTGCGTCTGACAGGAATGAAAACAATTACCTGCTGCCCTAGAATATACTCTCTAGCATTCCTGTCATACCATACCTTTTCCTGTTGTTTGGGCTTCTGCCAGGTTCTCCTGTGCCAAAACCTTGAGTTCCCTGAGCCTTGTCATGAGGTTTAGGACATATGCCATTACAGACTCTTTGTGAAATTCACACTCATCTTCCCACTCATCTCAAATTAAATCTTGTGGTCCCCTCACCCTATGCACATCCAGCAACTCAAAGGGTGAAAAAACCTGTGAATTCCTGGGGTACCTCTCTGTAAGCAAACAACAGATGTGGTAATTATTTGTCCCACTGCCTCTTAGACTGGTCTGCAAATGCCCGTAGCATGGACTTTATAGTAGAGTTTAATCTCTCAACAAGACCATTAGTCTGGGGATGGTAGGCAGTGGTCTTCAGATGCTTCACCTCACAGTACTTCCACAGACAAGCCAGCAGGTCTGACATGAAATTGGCACCTCTGTCGGTCAGTATTTCTTTTGGTAAACCTACCCTGCAGAAAATCTCTAACAAAGCATTTGCCACCTATTCTGCCTCAATGGAGGACAAAGCCACTGCCTCAGGGTATCTTGTAGCATAATCTTCTACCTCTAGGATATACATTTTGCCTGTGGAACTTGGAGTACCCAGAGGCCCTACAATATCCATAACTACCATCTGAAATGACTCCTGAATCAAAGGCAAAGACATCAATGGAGCTCTCACCTTGTCTCCTGCCTTGCCTACCTTTTGGCACTACTCACAGGTCCTGCAGTACCTTGTTACATATCTGGAAATTCCAGGCCAATAGAAGTTCTGCATGCTACGTCTCTTTGTATGTTTTATGCCCATATGACCTGCAAAGGGAATATCATGGGCTGTAGCTAGAAGTGCCAGACTGTAGGTTCTAGGCACTACCGACTGCTGAATTCTCTCACCTTCTAGCCTTCCCTCAGTGGTAACACTTTGTCCCAGTATACCGATTCCCCCTTCCCTCGAGAATCAGGTCCCTTACTAGCTACCTCTCTCAGGCCTTGCAGTGTAGGGTTTGAGAGCTGACCCTGTCTCAACTCCCTCTTTGTAACCCTCCCCAGCTCCCCTTCCACAGGACATCTGGTATCCTCTGACAGCGGTGCCTCACTGTCAGCCTGTGTACTACTACTCACCTCTATCCTTGCAGTCCCTCTGTTTAAGGGAACATCAGTACCCACAAAAGCAGCTGTGGCTCACCTTCAGTCTCACTGCTACAGGGTAGCTCCCTCTCTGAAGTAACCGCCTCACCAGTCCTGGCTGCAAGTATGCGGTCTGTCTGGCTCTCCCTCAGGCTACTAGACACTCATGATTGTCTCAAAGCCTGACTGCATATAACTGTATTAACACATAGTACTGCCTCATTAAAATCCTTCCCTATCAGGACATCTGCAGGATGGTAGTTCAGTACCCTTGTAGTCTCAAGACAACCTACTACTGGCATTTTGTCTTTCCCACTTACTGGCTCCCTCACCTTTTGTTCCCCACCTTGCCTCCATGGACACCTGTATGCCACATGGCCCCACTGGTTGCATTCAAAACATTTAACCCTAGCTCCTGGACATGTACCTGGCTTCCACTACTACTGGCAGATTCTGTTGGGGCAGTCTGTGCTGCCCACCATGGGTTCCTTTAGACCCATGAACAGTACTGGGGGTCCCTTACCTGTGCAGGGCTGCCCTGGTTGCCAGGTATAGGTCTTCCTTCTTTCCCAACTCATCTTAAGTAGCACATTGTCTATTAGCTAACCAAATCCTCATGTCCTCAGGCAAAGTGCTAAGGGCTTGTTCCCTCACCAAATGGTCTGCCAGCCCTTCAGTTCAGCAAAGTATTCACACACACTTTCATCTGCCTTGTGTCTATGTTCATTAAACTTTTTCCTATACGTTTCAGGTGTTAGCTTAAACAATTCTAACAACTGATTTTTAACAGCAGTATAATCAAAACATGCAACATCAGACATTTTTGACAAAACAGTTACAGCTTTACCGTGGAGTAAGGAGGTCAGGAACCGTACCCAGAGTCTTTGGTCAACACCATACTGTTTACATACCCTCTCAAACATATGAATGAAACTAACAAAATTATCCCTCTCTTTAAATTGCGGAAGAAATCTACGGATCTTTTGTGCTTCTGGGGTCCAGTTACTCCCTTCCCCATTACATCCATGACTCTGGTGAAGAGTAAGCATTTCCCTCTCATGCCTCTTCTACCATTCCTTTTCTTCAGCTTCTATCTCCAAACGCCTGGCCTCCAACACAACTCTCTTTAGTTTCAGATGGATTTTTAAGTCCTCTGCAGAAAGGTTGAGCTGTCCATTTTCCGAGGGTATATCTCCACTGCCAGTCAGATTGTCCTCCTGGTTGCTGTTTTCTGATGCAGCTGTAACCAAGGCTGCAATCATATCTGCCTTAGTCAGGTTTCCATGCACCAGTTCCTTAGCCTGGCACATCTCCTCCTGTTGGCTCCTTGTCAGCTTTCCATACTACTCTGCTGACATGCTGCCTGCTCACCCTAACTAAGCTAGCACAAGAAATAAAACAATTGTGATCTAAACTCTGAGTATTCACTGAGTGGCTGATTTAGAGTACAAAACACCTTCAAAGCTCACTGTACACAAGCTACAGGAATTCACTCTACCCACACCACTACAAGCTAATTAGTATTTGCCAACCAATTAATATTTGGTGTGGATATCCCACCACTGCCAAACAATTAATATGTGATGCCTGTGCCCTGGTCCAGCAATGAAGGATCCTCAATCCTCACCACTAACACCAGTAAGGTGGCATACGTCCTAAACCTCAGGAAAAGGCTCGGAACTCATGGGCTTGGCCCAGGAGAACCTGGCAGAAGCCCAACAACAGAAAAAGGTGTGGTATGACAGGAATGCTCGAGCTAGAGAGTATGCTGTGGGGCAGCAGGTAATGGGTCTCATTCCTTTCAGACACAACAAGTTGCAAGCGGCTTGGGAGGGACCCTACAAGGTGGTTAGAAAAGTAAGTGATGTTAATTACATGGTGGAACTGCTAGGCAGAAGGCAGGGGGGCAAATGATACCATGTTAACATGAGGAAACCTTACCATGATAGGGAGGCCCTTGTGCTGAGCATTTGCAGTGGAATACAGGAGGAGTCTAAGGGAGATCTGGAGACTGATCTCCTCAGTGAGGCTCAGGCTGACACAACAGTGGAAGGGGTAGCAATGTCTCAGCAGCTGTCTCCTCTCCAGGTTCGAGAAATCCGAGCAGTGTTTCAGGAATTTGGGGACATGTTCACCTGGAAACCAGGCTGCAACCAACTGAGGCAGCACCAGGTGGATACAGTACCCCAAAGGCCTATTAGGCAGGCCCCTTAAAGAGTGCTTGAGAGAGTCAAACAGACTCTGAGGGAGGAGGTACAGGAGATGTTGGAACTAAAGGTGATTCAGGAGTCCAACAATCCCTGGGCCTCCCCAGTAGTGTTGGTGCCAAAGAATGATGACGGCACCAGGTTCTGTGTGGACTACAGGAAATTAAATAGTCACACAGAGTCAGATGCTTACCCCATGCCTAGGACAAATGAGGCCCTAGAGCAGCTTGGTGGGGCTAAGTATCTTACAACCATTGATCTTACCAAGGGTTACTGGCAGGTGCCCTTGACTCCCAGTGCTAGTCAGCCTTTGTGACTCCTTTTGGCTTGTATGAGTTCACCAAAATGTGTTTTGGGATGAAGAATGCCCCAGCAACTTTCCAGAGGGTGGTAGATCATATCCTAGCAGGAGCAGAAGGGTTTGCCCTTGCATACCTAGATGATATTGCCATCTACAGTCATTCCTGACAAGAGCACCTTCAACATGTCAGGGAGGTGCTGGGCAGACTACAGAGGGCAGGGTTGACCATTAAGCCAAGCAAATGTCAGGTGGGTATGGGCAAGGTCTCCTACCTAGGACATAGAGTGGGGAGTGGTAAGATAAGGCCAGAACCTGCCAAAGTGGAAGCTGTTCAGGCATGGGCTGCACCTGTTACTAAAGAGCAGGTGAGGGCATTTTTAGGGACAGCAGGGTACTACAGAAAGTTCATCCCCAGTTATAGTACCATAGCTGCTCTCCTCACAGACCTGACAAGGAAGAACAGGCCAGATAAGGTGGTGTGGATCCCAGCATGTGAGCAGGCATTCCAGAAGCTTAAAGAAGCTTTGGGAGGAACCCTGTGTTAGCCAGTCCAGATTACAGCAAAGAGATTGTTGTGCAGGTGGATGCTTCGAACCATGGGGTGGGGGCTGTACTTAGCCAGATTTATTCAGAGGGGGAAGAGCACCCAGTGGTTTATCACAGTCATAGGCTCTAACCCAGAGAGGAATGCTGTGCAGCTGTAGAAAAGGAATGTTTAGCCATAGTGTGGGCACTGCAGAAAATTCAGCCTTATTAGTATGGAAGGAAATTCATCATTATGACAGATCATAACCCCCTAACCTGGTTAAACAGAGCCAGCCAGCAAAATGCCAAGTTGCTAAGATGGATCCTGCAAGCATATAATATGTCAGTGCAGCACCGCAGTGGGATTAGCAGTGCCAATTCAGATGGGCTCTCAAGACAGGGAATGGGGTAAGGTATACTCAGATAGACTTAACCCTCTCAAGTAGCGTTTCTCAAGGGTCACTTGAAAAACTAGCTTAAGTTCTCTGGGGGGGGGGGTGATATGTGAAGATTGGGTGAAGATAGATGAAGGCTGCCAGCCTAGTCAGATAGAATTTTGTAAATAATTCTGTCATCTGTAAATATTAATGTAAACCACAGGCTTGTTGTCTTAAATGGTAAAAATAGGGTTACATGTGGAACTGGAAAAATTGTAACAACAGTACACTCTACTGACCAAGTAAAGCATGTTGTGACCCTTTGATCTAACCATGGCTCCAGACGGTCTAGATGAAGGAATTCTTGCTATTGTTTTAAGGCCAGATTTAATGGCCAGAATTTGGATGCATAAATGTCCTTAATGGCTTTGCTTCCTGACCTGGTGTGAGCTTACTAAAGAATGTAGCCTGGAAGTGTGAAGAATGATGTAACATGAACCAGGAATTGGATTTTAAAAACAGAGAGAATCAGAGAGCATTAAGCATTTTTGTCTTGACCATCCAACTCATCAGCACTCTGCCTTTGCTCTATATGTAAGTTTATCTTAGACTTGTGTTTTCTCTTAAAAATAGCTAGAAACTAGAAAGATTAGACTGTGTTTTTCTGTAATGTCAGAACTGTACTACTGAATTATTTTAAGTGTTACTCTGTGATCTCTGAACTCTTGACTAGCACTGTATAGTAAACAGTATTGACTTGTGGTTTTAATTATTTATTATTAAATATTTTTAAACCCTTTTAACTGTGGCTGTTTTGTGTAGCTATAATTTAAGCTCTAGAGTACATTGCATGTATATAGTGCATCCTGTACCAAGTCACTCTAATAAGTCTTGACTGTTTAGTCACAGTTACCAGGTGGCTAATAATATTGCACAGTAATAATTTGACACCCTTTTAAGGACCTTTGGGTAGCTGATAATTATTAGCTGGATGGTGGCAGTGATTTCTACCATATAGTCTGGGTAAAAAGGGCACAGCTGGAGAACCTGTGCCAACCTTCCCCAGGAGTGTATGTGTGGTTGTATAAAACTCTTATCTCAAATGTGTGTGTGTCAGCTACTTGTGCAGGGACGCAAAGCACTGTTTGGGCAGAGAGAGTGCTGGAGGTTTTAGCTTGCTCAGCTGGCTGAGATCTGGACCCTATAGCTGTGCCAGTGGGGAGTCTTATTGGGGACCTGGAGAGCAAGGGACCGACCAGCTCCAGACTGACTGTCATAACTGTGTACAATTAAGGGAAATTGCACTTTACTGTGTGTATTTGTTAGCCTTTCCTCCTTTATGAGATGCCCCTCACTGGTGTTAGCGGTGAGGATTAATACTCCTTGATTGCTGGGCCAGGGCATGGGCGTCACACAGTTAATGCAGTTCTGACTGTAAGTCTAAGAGGGTTAAAGAAATGTTCCTAAATCAAGCAACCCCTGTACAGAAAAATCCTATCAAAATTAAATTCAGAGTTGTAAACAATATCAAAAGTTCATGGCACTATAAACTTTGCAAAGTTAAACTATAATTTAAAAAATATACATTTAACAGCTACAGTATACCTGGAGTAGTCAGGAGACTGTACAAAGCAGCAATGTTTCCATTAACAGTGTTCATTGGCAAAAGATGTTAGAAGAGAGAGAACTCTGTGGCAATTATCCTAAGAAGAGATGTAACTTAGTGGATGTTAATTATAATACTCATTTCTTAACCAGGTAGGCCCAGTATTTCTTAACCAGGTAGGCCCAGTGGTAACACTGTCCCTTTTTGGGGTGACCCGGGAGAAGCATCTGGTTAAATCACTTTCCCAAGGTCATACTGTAGGCAAATGAGGGCTGAGGGAATCAAACCTGCCTCAACGTCATCCTAAGGAGGTGGAGTTGTATAAAAGCATGTGTTGCAGAATCAAGTTAGGGGATAGCGCACGGAGTTGTATGAGTTTGAAATGAGTTCCATGTAGATGTCAGTTTGTCCTTGGCAGTCAAGCATGTGTTAGTAAACATTGGAGAGATATAGAAAAAATAAACTCAAAATATAGAATTCAGTGGAAAGCTGTCACAGGCTTATGTCTTCCATAAAATTTTAAGTCTGGAATGCCTAATTAATATAAACATGATCATCTCCATAAGTGGTGACACTGAAATCTACTCCTACTGACCAGCTTTGAAGTTCTGTTATTAGTTGTAAAGCATACTCGTTCTATGACCATGAACCACTTATTGATTCATAGGTGTGTACAAGGCCAGTGACCACAGGGGGCCTTTTTAAGCCTAACCATGCATCCCAAATCTTTGACAAGTTCTGGTATCCTTGATAATTGTAAGCAGGGGCTTGGACATGAAACATTTACAATCAGGGACATGAGAGATAAACCCTTGACAGACTGCTTGTATCTATTAGAGACTTAGGTGCTAAACCACGTGTGAATTTCTTGATGTTCTTCGTGTTTCACTGTTGCAGTCATTACATTTGGGTTATCCTGCTGACAGGTTGCAGTCAGTCAGCCTGAATTCCAAAGTCTTGGGTCCTACATCGGTTGCTGTCACCTCTTCCCTGATGTCAGGTCGTTAGGGGTATAAAAGATGCAGCCGACGCCATTTTATTCAGTCTTTCTTGCCGAGCAGTGCCCGAAGAAGAAGCAGTTCACAAGTGCCGGTCGGCCGGCTCCTGAGATTTTCGTGTTCGACTTTCAGATCCGAAGTCTTCATTTAAAGCTAAGTACTCCATTGAGGAAACTTTTTTCTTGCTCCAGACCGATGTCAGAAAAAGAAAAAGACAGGCAACCAAGGTCCAAAACCAACGACGAAGCTTCTCCTAAGCAAGTCACCGGTACTCAGTGAGGCACTTTCGCAGCCCCTGATGCCTGCTACTTCAGAGTCGCAGGCCACTACCGACTCCCACGTGGAGTCGGCCAGGCCACAACAAACTAAAAGTACTGAAGCCTTGGAGAGTATTTCCTCAGATGGGTCCGGAGCCGCTGAGCAGGCATCAGCTTCTGAGGGTGTATTCAGACCTAAACAATTATATATTAAACCGACTTCAAAGACTAAAACACCTTTAAAGGCAAAGAAACAAGTTCACCAGCCACAAGGACAGGCCTTCATGCCCAAAAAACAGATGCTCAAAATGGCCAAAGACTTAATAACCTTGATCAGGGGTTCCCGTCCCCCTCCTGATAAGAGGCCTAGGCAAGAGACAGACTATGAATCTTCAGATCAGGTTTCCATTTCTTCTGATTCCTCTTCTGATCAAGAATATTCTCTTCCCCCCTATGAAGATTCTGATGCTGAAGAATCAATTCCTTCAGCTTCTCCTCCTGAGGACTACTCTTTTGGGGAAACCTTGCATGCCATGAGGGAGCACTTCCACTGGGAGAGCCAAGATTTTTCAGAATCTAAGAAGACTCAGAGACTTCCTTTTACTACCTCAACACAGGCCTCTAGCTATTCCACCTGTGTTGGACATTGTAGATGATGTGTTCTCGGAGTCTAGTCTGACCCGTGACTCTTTACCTCCAGCTCCTGTTAAGCCGGACAGATACCACAGGGTCCCTGATTCTCATAAATTCCTTTTCAAAAATTTTACTGCAGACCCAGAAACTATTTCTCAGGGTCAAAAGGGGTCAAGGCTTCTACTGCAAAAAACCCTACCCCCTCTGACAGGGATTCTAGGGCTCTGGATAGATGGGGAAAAAAAGATTTACACATCTGCTACTTTGGCTATATGGGCCTTAAATTGCCAGTTTCATATGCACAAATATCAGCAATATATCATGACACTGCTTAAACAGAAAATGATGGCAAATTCTGAATGTGCAGAAAACGCAGGATTTATTGCATGCAGCTGAACAAGTTGGAAAGCATACTTTGCAATGTGGGTTTGATTCTCTGGAGACCTCCAGCAGGGCCGCTGTTACGGGTTCTGTCATTAGGAGGCATGCTTGGTTAAAGGAACAAAATCTGCCTGACCATGTTAAAGCAAAATTATTAGATGCTCCTTTACAACATGATACCTTGTTTGGTGTTAAGGCAGAAGAGGTGTTAAAGAAAATGGAGGACAAAGCTAAATCTATGCAAACGGTCAAGGATTTCTTACAGGTACAGCCACCTAGATTTAGCAGACACTGGCCTACAAAGAATTGGTCCTTTCCAGTCTCAGACAAATCTCAAAGGGGGCAGATCCAGATGCCCTAGAGGCAGATCACAGCCGCAAGGATCCTACAGGTCTAAGCAGTGGAGTGCTTCTACCTCCAAAAGTGGAGAGGACAGATCACAGTCATACAGGAAACAGTCCCAATGACTTCCCCCTGCCTGCACCAAGCACTTCTCTTCTGGCAGCATCCTTAGGGGAAAAAATAGCACTTTTTTCTCAAAATTGGCACATTATAACCCAGGACAAATGGGTTCTAGACATAGTGTCACAAGGCTACAAGTTTCATTTCCATACCCAACCAAGGGCAAACGGTTGGGCAGACCTGCCAAAAAATCAATGGGCAGAAGCTCAAAAACAAGTCGCCGCTCTCATGGACATGAGGGCTATTCAACAAGTGCCACAGCAAGAACAGGGACAAGGATTTTACTCAAGACTGTTCTTGGTACCCAGAAAGGACAAAGCATGGAGACCAATACTGGACCTATCTATTCTAAACACTTTCCTGGCTATACCAAAATTCAAGATGTTGACCTTACAGCAGCTTCTGCCCATGCTGGGCAGCAAGGCTTGGCTCGTGACTTTAGACCTAAAAGAGGCATACCTGCATGTCCCAATCAGACAGTCATGCAGAAGATACCTCAGATTCAAGGCTGGCTCAAGGTATTACCAGTTCTCTGCACTTCCCTTTGGCTTATCTACTGCACTCAGGGACTTCACAAAGTGCCTGACACCAGTAATTGCTTACTGCAGACAAAGAGGAATACAAATATATCCTTACTTGGACGACTGCCTCATACAAGCAGAGAGAAGGACATGCTACTACAGCATCTGACGTTTGTCATAAGACATTTAACATGCCTAGGGTACACAGTCAACAAAAAGAAATCAAAACTAGTACCCTCTCAAGAGATAATATTCCTGGGTGCAAGCTTAAATACAACTGCCCAGATGGCTTATCTCACTCCAGACAAACAAAGGCAACTGACTACCTATTTCAAGGAAATGGCAACAAAGGCCCAGTTATCTGCAAGAAAAATTCTGCAGGCTTTGGGCTTCATGGCATCCTGCATCTTACTAATTCCATATGCAAGACTGCATATGAGGAAAATTCAATGGTACCTAAAAAGTGTCTGGACACAACTTTGCCACAGTCTGAAAACAATGATTACTCTAATTCCCTGGCTGCACCAGGAGTTTCGATGGTGGGAAAAGGTTTAGGTTCATAGGTTCATACTAGGCTATCTGCCCTGGGGCATTTACAAGCCTAGCCCGAGTGTGTTTGGCTTTTGCCACCCTTACTTAGAATTGAGTTTGCTATGCCCTTTTTAAGGTTAGTTAACTGAGCCTCTGTCTAGCAGAGACACAGAAGTAATTCCCGGGGTGAATCTACGATCTCCCATCCACTCATCAAGATTCCTCAAGAAAAGAGTCAGTGAGGTGCTCTGCCTAAAATGGATTGGTATTCTATTCCAAAGTGAAGGGAGCCTCTGTGTTATGAATCTGTCCCTCCAGCATGTTCTATTTAGCTCTGTGTTGAGGTTCAAATCCCTCGAGCGCGTGGTTCTAAGGGATTTGAATTTTCTGAGGTGGAGCAATTTCATTAATTCTGGGTTGGACATAGCTTTGTATGCCAGGCATAGATCGCCTCGAAGTAGGCGGTATGCAACTGAGTAAAGCTGGAGTTTCTTTAACCTGGCAGCATATGGCATCTGCTTGTGTCCCTTGATCCTCTTTGTGAGGTACTTTTGGGGTCTTTCCAGCTGCTGCAGGTGGCAGGTAAGGTACATCCCAAAAGGGGCATTGTATTTTATGATGGGCCTGATGAGGGATGAATAGAGGGGCACTATTACCTCCCCTGATCTGGATGTGAATCCTTTCGTGATAAGGTGGACTATGTCAACTTGAGTCCCCAGATCCCTAATTACTTCTTCTGTATTTAATGGGTTTCCACCTATATGGTAGTTTGTGGGCACTTTATTTTTGCCAAAGGGAATGACTATACACTTCTTGGCATTCAGCTTTAGGCCATGGCTCTGGCACCAGTTATCCGTCTCTGTGAGACCTTTTTGAAGGATGTTCATGTCAGCTGGAGAGTCAATAATGGCTCCCAGCTTGCAGTCATCCGCAAACTTAGTCAGCCATAGTCCTCTCGTGCTGGCCTGTACCTCGGAAAAGTAAATGCTGAACAAGAGAGGTCCCAGGACTGAGCCCTGTCGGACACCACTTGTGACTGGTTTCAAGTCAGACATGACTCCGGCATTTCTGACTTTGTGGGTTCTGTCTTTGAGCCAGTTAGCCACCCATCTTGTGACATAGGGGTTTATATTTAAGCTGGATAGCTTATCTATGATGCCTGAGTGGGGTATTGTGTCAAATGCCTTTGTGAGGTCCAGATAGGCCGTGTGGACTACCTTCGCTTCATCTATGGCCTTGGTGACTGTTTCGAAGAAGTCAACCAGTTTCAAGAGGCAGGATCTGCCCTTGACAAAGCCGAACTGAGTAGGATCCAATGTCTGTAGGTCCCCAATGTCTTTGTTTATGAGTTCCATGATGATCCTCTCCATGGCTTTGCAGATAAGGCTAGTCAGGCTTATGGGGTGATAGTTACCAGGGTCTATTGAGGCACCACCTTTGTGGAGCGGGACCACTGTTGCTGTATGCCATTCTTTGGGTACATATCCCGTAGTGAGGCTGAGATTGCACAGCATTTTTACGTGTGGGTTTAGTTCTTCTTGGAGTTCATGTAGGACGCCTTGGCAGGGACACTGTCTGATCCCATTGAGGCAGTGCTTTTTGCCTTGGATAGGGCGGCCTTCACCTGGACATCTGAGATGTTTGGGAGGCTGCACTCTACTGGGATAGATATTTGCTCCTTAGGGGAAGGGAAAAGTTTGCACTGAACCTGTCTGTCAAGATGTTGGTAATGTCTGTGGGTTCAGTTTATTTTTTTAAAATTAAAAAAGGATTTGATTTGGGGGAAGGGGTGAGGGGCCCAAAAAGGGGGGGTTTTCACAAGGAATCTGTTGTGGCATACATCCTAAATCTCAGGAAAGGGCTCGGAACTCATGGGCTTGGCCCAGGAGAACCTGGCAGAAGCACAACAACAGAAAAAGGTGTGGTATGACAGGAATGCTCGAGCTAGAGAGTATGCTGTGGGGCAGCAGGTAATGGGTCTCATTCCTTTCAGACACAACAAGCTGCAAGCGGCTTGGGAGGGACCCTACAAGGTGGTTAGGAAGGTAAGTGATGTTAATTACATGGTGGAACTGCTAGGCAGAAGGCAGAGGCACAAATGATACCATGTTAACATGATGAAACCTTACCATGATAGGGAGGCCCTTGTGCTGAGCATTTGCAGTGGAATACAGGAGGAGTCTAAGGGGGATCTGGGGACTGATCTCCTCAGTGAGGCTCAGGCTGACACAACAGTGGAAGGGGTAGCAATGTCTCAGCAGCTGTCTCCTCTCCAGGTTCGAGAAATCCGAGCAGTGTTTCAGGAATTTGGGGACATGTTCACCTGGAAACCAGGCTGCAACCACCTGAGGCAGCACCAGGTGGATACAGTACCCCAAAGGCCTATTAGGCAGCCCCCTTAAAGAGTGCCTGAGAGAGTCAAACAGACTCTGAGGGAGGAGGTACAGGAGATGTTGGAACTAAAGGTGATTCAGGAGTCCAACAATCCCTGGGCCTCCCCAGTGGTGTTGGTGCCAAAGAATGATGATGGCACCAGGTTCTGTGTGGACTACAGGAAATTAAATAGTCACACAGAGTCGGATGCTTACCCCATGCCTAGGACAAATGAGGCCCTAGAGCAGCTTGGTGGGGCTAAGTATCTTACAACCATTGATCTTACCAAGGGTTACTGGCAGGTACCCTTGACTCCCAGTGCTAGAGAGAAGTCAGCCTTTGTGACTCCTTTTGGCTTGTATGCATTCACCAAAATGTGTTTTGGGATGAAGAATGCCCCAGCAACTTTCCAGAGGGTGGTAGATCATATCCTAGCAGAAGCAGAAGGGTTTGCCCTTGCATACCTAGATGATATTGCCATCTACAGTCATTCCTGACAAGAGCACCTTCAACATGTCAGGGAGGTGCTGGGCAGACTACAGAGGGCAGGGTTGACCATTAAGCCAAGCAAATGTCAGGTGGGTATGGGCGAGGTCTCCTAGCTAGGACATAGAGTGGGGAGTGGTAAGATAAGGCCAGAACCTGCCAAAGTGGAAGCTGTTCAGGCATGAGCTGCACCTGTTACTAAAGAGCAGGTGAGGGCATTTTTAGGGACAGCAGGGTGCTACAGAAAGTTCATCCCCAGTTATAGTACCATAGCTGCTCTCCTCACAGACCTGACAAGGAAGAACAGGCCAGATAAGGTGGTGTGGACCCCAGCATGTGAGCAGGCATTCCAGAAGCTTAAAGAAGCTTTGGGAGGAACCCTGTGTTAGCCAGTCCAGATTACAGCAAAGAGATTGTTGTGCAGGTGGATGCTTCGAACCATGGGGTGGGGGCTGTACTTAGCCAGATTTCTTCAGAGGGGGAAGAGCACCCAGTGGTTTATCACAGTCATAGGCTCTAACCCAGAGAGTAATGCTGTGCAGCTGTAGAAAAGGAATGTTTAGCCATAGTGTGGGCACTGCAGAAACTTCAGCCTTATTAGTATGGAAGGAAATTCACCATTATGACAGATCATAACCCCCTAACCTGGTTAAACAGAGCCAGCCAGCAAAATGCCAAGTTGCTAAGATGGATCCTGCAAGCATATGATATGTCAGTGCAGCACCGCAGTGGGATTAGCAGTGCCAATTCAGATGTGCTCTCAAGACAGGGAATGGGGTAAGGTGTACTCAGATAGACCTAACCCTCTCAAGCAGCGTTTCTCAAGGGTCACTTGAAAAACTAGCTTGAGTTCTCTGGGGGGGGGGGGTGATATGTGAAGATTGGGTGAAGATAGATGAAGGCTGCCAGCCTAGTCAGATAGAATTTTGTAAATAATTCTGTCATCTGTAAATATTAATGTAAACCACAGGATTGTTGTCTTAAATCGTAAAAATAGGGTTACATGTGGAACTGAAAAAAATGTAACAACAGTACACTCTACTGACCAAGTAAAGCATGTTGTGACCCTTTGATCTAACCATGGCTCCAGACGGTCTAGATGAAGGAATTCTTGCTATTGTTTTAAGGTCAGATTTAATGGCCAGAATTTGGATGCATAAATGTCCTTAATGGCTTTGCTTCCTGACCTGGTGTGAGCTTACTAAAGAATGTAGCCTGGAAGTGTGAAGAATGATGTAACATGAACCAGGAATGTGATTTTAAAAACAGAGAGAATCAGAGAGCATTAAGCATTTTTGTCTTGACCATCCAACTCATCAGCACTCTGCCTTTGCTCTATATGTAAGTTTATCTTAGACTTGTGTTTTCTCTTAGAAATACCTAGAAACTTGAAAGATTAGACTGTGTTTTTGTGTAATGTCAGAACTGTACTACTGAATTATTTTAAGTATTACTCTGTGATCTCTGAACTCTTGACTAGCACTGTATAGTAAACAGTATTGACTTGTGGTTTTAATTATTTATTATTAAATATTTTTAAACCCTTTTAACTGTGGCTGTTTTGTGTAGCGATAATTTAAGCTCTAGAGTACATTGCATGTATATAGTGCATCCTGTACCAAGTCACTCTAATAAGTCTTGACTGTTTAGTCACACTTACTAGGTGGCTAATAATATTGCACAGTAATAATTAGACACCCTTTTAAGGACCTTTGGGTAGCTGATAATTATTAGCTGGATGGTGGCAGTGATTTCTACCATATAGTCTGGGTAAAAAGGGCACAGCTGGAGAACCTGTGCCAACCTTCCCCAGGAGTGTATGTGTGGTTGTATAAAACTCTTATCTCAAATGTGTGTGTGTCAGCTACTTGTGCAGGGACGCAAAGCACCGTTTGGGCAGAGAGAGTGCTGGAGGTTTTAGCTTGCCCAGCTGGCTGAGATCTGGACCCTATAGCTGTGCCAGTGGGGAGTCTTATTGGGGACCTGGAGAGCAAGGGACCGACCAGCTCCAGACTGACTGTCATAACTGTGTATGATTAAGGGAAATTGCACTTTACTGTGTGTATTTGTTAGCCTTTCCTCCTTTATGAGATGCCCCTCACTGGTGTTAGTGGTGAGGATTAAGACTCCTTGATTGCTGGGCCAGGGCATGGGCGTCACACAGTTAATGCAGTTCTGATTGTAAGTCTAAGAGGGTTAAAGAAATGTCCCTAAATCAAGCAACCCCTGTACAGAAAAATCCTATCAAAATTAAATTCAGAGTTGTAAACAATATCAAAAGTTCATGGCACTATAAACTTTGCAAAGTTAAACTATAATTTAAAAAATATACATTTAACAGCTACAGTATACCTGGAGTAGTCAGGAGACTGTACAAAGCAGCAATGTTTCCATTAACAGTGTTCATTGGCAAAAGATGTTAGAAGAGAGAGAACTCTGTGGCAATTATCCTAAGAAGAGATGTAACTTAGTGGATGTTAATTATAATACTCATTTCTTAACCAGGTAGGCCCAGTGGTAACACTGTCCCTTTTTGGGGTGACCCGGGAGCAGCATCTGGTTAAATCACTTTCTCAAGGTCACACTGTAGGCAAATGAGGGCTGAGGGAATCAAACCTGCCTCAACGTCATCTTAAGGAGGTGGAGTTGTATAAAAGCATGTGTTACAGAATCAAGTTAGGGGATAGCGCAAGGAGTTGTATGAGTTTGAAATGAGTTCCATGTAGATGTCAGTTTGTCCTTGGCAGTCAAGCACGTGTTAGTAAACATTGGAGAGATATAGAAAAAATAAACTCAAAATATAGAATTCAGTGGAAAGTTGTCACAGGCTTATGTCTTCCTTAAAATTTTAAGTCTGGAATGCCTAATTAATATAAACATGATCATCTCCATAAGTGGTGACACTGAAATCTACTCCTACTGACCAGCTTTGAAGTTCTGTTATTAGTTGTAAAGCATACTCGTTCTATGACCATGAACCACTTATTGATTCATAGGTGTGTACAAGGCCAGTGACCACAGGGGGGCTTTTTAAGCCTAACCATGCATCCCATATCTTTGACAAGTTCTGGTATCCTTGATAATTGTAAGCAGGGGCTTGGACATGAAACATTTACAATCAGGGACATGAGAGATGAACCCTTGACAGACTGCTTGTATCTATTAGAGACTTAGGTGCTAAACCACATGTGAATTTCTTGATGTTCTTCGTGTTTCACTGTTGCAGTCATTACATTTGGGTTATCCTGCTGACAGGTTGCAGTCAGTCAGCCTGAATTCCAAAGTCTTGGGTCCTACGTCGGTTGCTGTCACCTCTTACCTGATGTCAGGTCGTTAGGGGTATAAAAGATGCAGCTGATGCCATTTTATTCAGTCTTTCTTGCCGAGCAGTGCCCGAAGCAGAAGCAGTTCACAAGTGCCAGTCGGCCGGCTCCTGAGATTTTCGTGTTCGACTTTCAGATCCGAAGTCTTCATTTAAAGCTAAGTACCCCATTGAGGAAACTTTTTTCTTGCTCCAGACCGATGTCGGAAAAAGAAAAAGACAGGCAACCAAGGTCCAAAACCAACGACGAAGCTTCTCCTAAGCAAGTCACCGGTACTCAGTGAGGCACTTTCGCAGCCCCTGATGCCTGCTACTTTAGAGTCGCAGGCCACTACCGACTCCCACGTGGAGTCGGCCAAGCCACAACAAACTAAAAGTACTGAAGCCTTGGAGAGTATTCCTCAGATGGGTCCGGAGCCGCTGAGCAGGCATCAGCTTCTGAGGGTGTATTCAGACCTAAACAATTATATATTAAACCAACTTCAAAGACTAAAACACCTTTAAAGGCAAAGAAACAAGTTCACCAGCCACAAGGATAGGTCTTCATGCCCAAAAAACAGATGCTCAAAATGGCCGAAGACTTAATAACCTTGATCAGGGGTTCCCGTCCCCCTCCTGATAAGAGGCCTAGGCAAGAGACAGACTATGAATCTTCAGATCAGGTTTCCATTTCTTCTGATTCCTCTTCTGATCAAGAATATTCTCTTCCCCCCTATGAAGATTCTGATGCTGAAGAATCAATTCCTTCAGCTTCTCCTCCTGAGGACTACTCTTTTGGGGAAACCTTGCATGCCATGAGGGAGCACTTCCACTGGGAGAGCCAAGATTTTTCAGAATCTAAGAAGACTCAGAGACTTCCTTTTACTACCTCAACACAGGCCTCTAGCTATTCCACCTGTGTTGGACATTGTAGATGATGTGTTCTCGGAGTCTAGTCTGACCCCTGACTCTTTACCTCCAGCTCCTGTTAAGCCGGACAGATACTACAGGGTCCCTGACTCTCATAAATTCCTTTTCAAAAATCTTACTGCAGACCCAGAAACTATTTCTCAGGGTCAAAAGGGGTCAAGGCTTCTACTGCAAAAAACCCTACCCCCTCTGACAGGGATTCTAGGGCTCTGGATAGATGGGGAAAAAAGATTTACACATCTGCTACTTTGGCTATAAGGGCCTTAAATTGCCAGTTTCATATGCACAGATATCAGCAATATATCATGACACTGCTTAAACAGAAAATGATGGCAAATTCTGAATGTGCAGAAAACAAAGAAATGCAGGATTTATTGCATGCAGCTGAACAAGTTGGAAAGCATACTTTGCAATGTGGGTTTGATTCTCTGGAGACCTCCAGCAGGGCCGCTGTTCAGGTTCTGTCATTAGGAGGCATGCTTGGTTAAAGGAACAAAATCTGCCTGACCATGTTAAAGCAAAATTATTAGATGCTCCTTTACAACATGATACCTTGTTTGGTGTTAAGGCAGAAGAGGTGTTAAAGAAAATGGAGGACAAAGCTAAATCTATGCAAACGGTTAAGGATTTCTTACAGGTACAGCCACCTAGATTTAGCAGACACTGGCCTACAAAGAATTGGTCCTTTCCAGTCTCAGACAGATCTCAAAGGGGCAGATCCAGACGCCCTAGAGGCAGATCACAGCCGCAAGGATCCTACAGGTCTAAGCAGTGGAGTGCTTCTACCTCCAAAAGTGGAGAGGACAGATCACAGTCATACAGGAAACAGTCCCAATGACTTCCCCCTGCCTGCACCAAACACTTATCTTCTGGCAGCATCCTTAGGTGGAAAACTAGCACTTTTTTCTCAAAATTGGCACATTATAACCCAGGACAAATGGGTTCTAGACATAGTGTCACAAGGCTACAAGTTTCATTTCCATACCCAACCAAGGGCAAACGGTTGGCCAGACCTGCCAAAAAATCAATGGGCAGAAGCTCAAAAACAAGTTGCAGCTCTCATGGACATGAGGGCTATTCAACAAGTGCCACAGCAAGAACAGGGACAAGGATTTTACTCAAGACTGTTCTTGGTACCCAGAAAGGACAAAGCATGGAGACCAATGCTGGACCTATCTATTCTAAACACTTTCCTGGATATACCAAAATTCAAGATGTTGACCTTACAGCAGCTTCTGCCCATGCTGGGCGGCAAGGCTTGGCTCGTGACTTTAGACCTAAAAGAGGCATACCTGCATGTCCCAATCAGACAGTCATGCAGAAGATACCTCAGATTCAAGGCTGGCTCAAGGCATTACCAATTCTCTGCACAGCCCTTTGGCTTATCTACTGCACTCAGGGACTTCACAAAGTGCCTGACACCAGTAATTGCTTACTGCAGACAAAGAGGAATACAAATATATCCTTACTTGGACGACTGCCTCATACAAGCAGAGAGAAGGACATGCTACTACAGCATCTGATGTTTGTCATAAGACATTTAACATGCCTAGGGTACACAGTCAACAAAAACAAATCAAAACTAGTACCCTCTCAAGAGATAATATTCCTGGGTGCAAGCTTAAATACAACTGCCCAGATGGCTTATCTCACTCCAGACAAACAAAGGCAACTGACTACCTATTTCAAGGAAATGGCAACAAAGGCCCAGTTATCTGCAATAAAAATTCTGCAGGCTTTGGGCTTCATGGCATCCTGCATCTTACTAATTCCATATGCAAGACTGCATATGAGGAAAATTCAATGGTACCTAAAAAGTGTCTGGACACAACATTGCCACAGTCTGGAAACAATGATTACTCTAATTCCCTGGCTGCACCAGGAGTTTCGATGGTGGGCAAAGGTTTAGGTTCATAGGTTCATACTAGGCTATCTGCCCTGGGGCATTTACAAGCCTAGCCCGAGTGTGTTTGGCTTTTGCCACCCTTACTTAGAATTGAGTTTGCTATGCCCTTTTTAAGGTTAGTTAACTGAGCCTCTGTCTAGCAGAGACACAGAAGTAATTCCCGGGGTGAATCTACGATCTCCCATCCACTCATCAAGATTCCTCAAGAAGAGAGTCAGTGAGGTGCTCTGCCTAACATGGATCGGTATTCTATTCCAAAGTGAAGGGAGCCTCTGTGTTATGAATCTGTCCCTCCAGCACGTTCTATTTAGCTCTGTGCTGAGGTTCAAATCCCTCAAGCGTGTGGTTCTAAGGGATTTGAATTTTCTGAGGTGGAGCAATTTCATTAATTCTGGGTTGGACATAGCTTTGTATGCCAGGCATAGATCGCCTCGAAGTAGGCGGTATGCAACTGAGTAAAGCTGGAGTTTCTTTAACCTGGCAGCATATGGCATCTGCTTGTGTCCCTTGATCCTCTTTGTGAGGTACATTTGGGGTCTTTCCAGCTGCTGCAGGTGGCAGGTAAGGTACATCACAAAAGGGGCATTGTATTTTATGATGGGCCTGATGAGGGATGAATAGAGGGGCACTATTACCTCCCCTGATCTGGATGTGAATCCTTTCGTGATAAGGTGGACTATGTCAACTTGGGTCCCCAGATCCCTAATTACTTCTTCTGTATTTAATGGGTTTCCACCTATATGGTAGTTTGTGGGCACTTTATTTTTGCCAAAGGGAATGACTATACACTTCTTGGCATTCAGCTTTAGGCCATGGCTCTGGCACCAGTTATCCGTCTCTGTGAGACCTTTTTGAAGGATGTTCATGTCAGCTGGAGAGTCAATAATGGCTCCCAGCTTGCAGTCATCCGTGAACTTAGTCAGCCATAGTCCTCTCGTGCTGGCCTGTACCTCGGAAAAGTAAATGCTGAACAGGAGAGGTCCCAGGACTGAGCCCTGTCGGACACCACTTGTGACTGGTTTCAAGTCAGACATGACTCCGGCATTTCTGACTTTGTGGGTTCTGTCTTTGAGCCAGTTAGCCACCCATCTTGTGACATAAGGGTTTATGTTTAAGCTGGATAGCTTATCTATGATGCCTGAGTGGGGTATTGTGTCAAATGCCTTTGTGAGGTCCAGATAGGCCGTGTGGACTACCTTCGCTTCATCTATGGCCTTGGTGACTGTTTTGAAGAAGTCAACCAGGTTCAAGAGGCAGGATCTGCCCTTGACAAAGCCGAACTGAGTAGGATCCAATGTCTGTAGGTCCCCAATGTCTTTGTTTATGAGTTCCATGATGATCCTCTCCATGGCTTTGCAGATAAGGCTAGTCAGGCTTATGGGGTGATAGTTACCAGGGTCTGTTGAGGCACCACCTTTGTGGAGCGGGACCACTGTTGCTGTATGCCATTCTTTGGGTACATATCCCGTAGTGAGGCTGAGATTGCACAGCATTTTTACGTGTGGGTTTAGTTCTTCTTGGAGTTCATGTAGGACGCAACGCGGGACACTGTCTGATCCCATTGAGGCAGTGCTTTTTGCCTTGGATAGGGCGGCCTTCACCTGGACATCTGAGATGTTTGGGAGGCTGCACTCTACTGGGATAGATATTTGCTCCTTAGGGGGGAAGGGGGAAAAGTTTGCACTGAACCTGTCTGCCAAGATGTTGGCAATGTCTGTGGGTTCAGTTTATTTTTTGTCATTTAGAATCAACTCTGAACATACCTGGGAGTTGCATCCCAGGTTCCTAACATAGCTAAAGAAGGCCTTGTGATTGTCTTTTGTGTCCTGTGCAATTTTTCTTTCGAAACTGGCCTTGGAGGATTTTATGAGGGATCGTAATTTTTTGCTAGTACTGATCAGAGATGCCTTCCCTTTTAGGGATTTTGCTCTATCATGTAGTAGCTTCCTCCTTATATTGCACAACTTATCTATGGCTGGGGTCCACCAGACTGGACGCATGCCTTTGGATGCTTGGGTCTTGGTTTTGTTTGGGATAGCATGGTCCATGCACTCCTGGAGATGTCCATAGAATGTGTTTATATAGGATTCCGTGGTTTGGGCCGTAGTTTCCACCAATCCTGGGGCCTTGAAGGTTTCCACTAAGGATTTGAGAAGTGGGAAGTTCACTTTTGAGAAGTTCTTCACTGTGGTTTTCTGGGCTGGGGGTGGGGTCGGGTTTTGGATATCCAGTGAAATTAATTTATGATCTGATCTTACCAATGAGGGGAGTACCTCTGGTGTGGAGCATAGGGTCCCCATGTTGGTGATGATCAGGTCCAGTATGTTTTCCCCTCTTGTGGGAATTTTGACCAGCTGTTCCATAGCATTTGAGTTTATGAATTCCAGGAACCTTTGGGCAAGGGTGTTGGGGCTTGAGTAATGCTCCCAGTCAATGTTAGGGTAGTTGAAATCACCCAATATAATGGTGTTTGGAGAGATCTTCATGTTCTCCAGTGTTTTCAGGAAAGCCAAGTTGGATTCCTGATTTTGAGACTGTGGTCTGTAGCATGCTATAAACTGAAATGGAGTTTTGCCCACTGTTAGTTGCACATGGATGGTTTCTGATGCTTCGTGCAATGCTACTAACCTGGAGGTGTGGGTATCCTTGATAAATATAGATACTCCCTCTCCTTTTGTGATTCAGTCTGGGTTTTGGGGCTGAAAAGCATGGTATGAGGTATAACCTGGTAGTGCTGGGGTGCTCTCTGGAGCCTTGAACCAGGTTTCTGTCACTGCACAGATATCGATGTTCTCCATACTGAGGAGAGATTCGAGTGTGTGCATTTCGAGGTTTAGACTTCTGGCGTTAACCTTAGTTTCTTGTTCTTAGTGTTTTCTAAGGAGGTGGGTTTGACTTTTGAGCCTTGCCTAAAAAAGGCATTATAGGGGTGGCAAGAGCCTTTGCCAATATCCGAAAGCCCAGGGGAGACAGGTGCAAGCCATCCCTTGCGAAGCAACGTGGCTTGTCAAGCATGTCATCCCAGGCTGACAGACACTGGATCCCCTTTGAATGACACCAAAATTTTAGCCAATTATTAAAATCGATCATTTTGTCTTTATATTGTGGCATCATTCTAGGTGAGGGTAGGATGCTGCTCAAGGTCAGAGTCATACCGGCCTGGGCCACATGATCGGAGAGCTCCTTTATGTCTCTTTTCATGTAGTCGAGGGAGGTACGTCTCAGGTCGTTCACACCAGCGTGTACTATGACCGAGTCATACTTGTACTTGCTTTGGAGTGACCTGAGTGCTTGCGTAATGTGGCGGATCCTAGCGCTCGACAGGCAGCTCACTGTGGCCTTCTCTTTGTTCAGCCTGGTGAGCGGAACGTCAGTGTGCCTGACTGTAGAATCACCTATTACGAGTGTGTCAGGTGTGTTGTTCTGCCTTAAGGGCTATGACTGTTTGGCACTCTGACTTTGTGGGCTATGTGTTGCTCATGTTTTGTTGTGGGATAGCATTTGCTTGGATGTTTGCTTTGGAGGTCTCTGCTGTTTAGGTAGATTTTTGATTAGAGCCTCTGAATATGTTTTTGTGTGCTTATGTGGTTGGATTGCTGTTGTGGTAGGACTATGTGAGACTGGATTAGTGCTGTGTGATGTTACCTTCTCTTCCAGTCTGGTTTCACCAGTTTTGAGGTGAGAGAGTTTGGCCTCCAGTTTGGCTATATGGTTACATCTTTCACATATGTTTGATCCTGTTTGGAGGAGGAGAGGGTTGTCAGTGTACATGAGACAGTTGTAACATTGCCTCAAGATTCCCAGATTCACCAATTGGACTGGAGAGGACACCATTAACTGACCTTTGGACATGCTAGAGTAGTATAGGGGACTCTTTTATCACACAGTTAAAAGGACCAACAGGGGACAAGGTAGTCTTAGATGGTATATGAGGATGTAGTGCTTTTAGTATATTAGTGCTAAAATGCAAGATTGCTTATTTGGGCAAGTGCAGGGTCTTGGATTGAGAATAGGATGCTTACTTTGAGACTTAGAGCAGTTCCAAGGGAAAAAGTGAAGAGCAGACTCAGTGGAGCCGGAAAAAGTTTAAACCCGATATAGCGGCGCTGCCCGATGCTGTGCTATGCGCACAATCGTGCAAAACCACGCAAAAGCGGATTTATATGCAGGGAACTTCAAAGAGCTAGAAATGGTCCAAAACAACCAATTACTACTAGATTCTTGTGCTGAGGTCACTCCTTCAGGGACAGATAGGCTGCTCAAGGCTCCCCACTCCCACTGGTGAGCAAAGAAACTTCCTTCTATCCAAGTAAGGTAATGGGCAACACAGGAACTATCCCAAAGTCCAGAATACAGCAAAGCCTGTATAGGGGACTATTCTAGCCAAGGAAAGGCGGGAAACAAGGATATATATATATTTTTTTTTAAAAGAAAACAACAGGAAAATAGCAGTATATTAAATGCACAGGCTAGCGCACTTGAGTGGGCAGCCTCAACAGTTAATTTAAACAAACAAACTTGTAACTTAAGTGCAGGTAATAAAAAAACGCTAAATACAGTTAAATTAGCAGTTTAACTTTGTTTTCAGCAAGAAAAAGGTCGAAAGGTAGAAACAGCAAAAATATACTTATATCTTGAAAGCAGTCGCTTTTTTTGATTCTCTGCTGCTAGCACCACTCTGCAGGACCACGAGGAGCTGTTGCTGAGAAGTATAAGCGAAAAAAACGCTCACAGGCAGATTTATATGCAGGGAACTTCAAAGAGCTAGAAATGGTCCAAAACAACCAATTACTACTAGATTCTTGTGCTGAGGTCACTCCTTCAGGGACAGATAGGCTGCTCAAGGCTCCCCACTCCCACTGGTGAGCAAAGAAACTTCCTTCTAAACAAGTAAGGTAATGGGCAACACAGGAACTATCCCAAAGTCCAGAATACAGCAAAGCCTGTATAGGGGACTATTCTAGCCAAGGAAAGGCGGGAAACAAGGATATTTTTTTGTTTTTTTTTAGTTTTTTTCAAGAAAACAACAGGAAAATGCAGGAAAACAACAGTATATTAAATGCACAGGCTGGACTAGTGGGCAGCCTCAACAGTTAATTTAAACAAACAAACTTGTAACTTAAGTGCAGGTAATAAAAAAACACTAAATACAGTTAAATTAACAGTTTAACTTCGTTTTCAGCAAGAAAGGAAGGTTGCACAGGTAGAAACAACCAAAACAAGGGACAGCCATTCTCACTGCCCCCAGCCAGGCAGAGCCTAACGACAGATACATTAGATTATGCCTGGAGGGCACAAATGGCAGGAAGAGGCATTCAGGGCACCTGGTCCACAAACCAAAAGCATCTACATATCAGTCAGAAAGAGATGCTAGCTGTTCAAAATGCCCTGACAGCCTTCAAGGACCTACTTCATCCGGGACAACTACTGATAAAGACAGACAACACCATGGTCATGTGGTACATAAACAAGCAGGGGGGCACTCATTCTTATCGCCTGTGCAGACTAGCCATGGCTTTATGGGACACAGCATTGACTTACCAAGTTCATCTGCAGGCACAATTCCTGCCAGGAAAGGAAAATACTCTGGCAGATGAACTAAGCAGAAACCTCATGGATCCCCATGAGTGGCACCTAGATCCACAAGTCTTCAGCATGATAACAAAGAAATGGGGACCCCCAGACATAGATCTATTTGCCTCCCCTCAAAACAATCAACTTAAAGTATTCTGCACAAGGACTTATCACAGTCAAGCTTGGAAAGTGGACGCCTTATCTTTCAGCTGGACAAACCTATCAGTATATGCATTTCCTCCAGTGCCTCTCCTCCCCAAGGTACTCCTAAAGGTCAGGCAAGAGAAACCAAAAATTATTCTGATTGTCCCAGACTGGCCACACCAGTACTGGTATCTGATCTTAAAGAACTTGTCCCAGTGCCCAGCCTGGACCTTACCTCAAATACCTCATCTACTGTACCAGCAAAACAATCAGATTCTGCACAGCCAACTCAGTACCCTAAACCTGGCAGCATGGCGGATAATGTAGCCATACAAACCACACATCTCAGTAAAGCTGTGATGGATGCCATTTTAGAAGCCAGAAGACCTAGTACTAGAAAATCCTATGCTGGGAAATGGAAGAGATTTTGTGCTTGGAACCAAGCTCAAGGAACCGATACAGCTGTCCCAAATAGTCCTCAGATTTTGCAATACTTAACTGAGATGCTAGACAAAGTCCTATCTTTTTCATCAATTAAAATCCATGCCTCTGCCATTTCGGCTCATTACAATACAGAGCCACCAATCTTTTCTCATCCTTTATTAAGGCAGTACCTCAGAGGAGCCAAAAACTTAAGGCCTCCAAGGAGAATGCCAATACCTGCATGGGACCTCAATTATGGCTTGGAAAAACTCACCTTACCTCCTTTTGAGCCAGCTGCTACTGCGGATATAAAGTTCTTATCTTGGAAAACAGCTCTGCTCCTAGCAATAACTTCTGCAAGATGAGTTTCAGAGCTACAGGCTCTCATGGCTGTGGAACCCTTTATCATTTCCAGACAGGGTCTCTCTGAGAACAAACCCTACTTTTATGCCTAAGGTGGTATCCAGTGTAGCCCTTAACCAAACAATTCATTTGGCAACTTTTTATCCAAATCCACAGAACAAAGGGGAGAAAATTCTTCATTCATTGGACGTACACAGACAACTTAGATTCTACTTGGACAAAACTAAAGTTTTCAGAAAAACAGAATAATTACTAGTGGCATATGCCACAGCATCACAAGGAAAGGCAGAGTATTTCAAAGTGGATAGGTCACTGCATTTGTTCCTGCTACTCACACCATGGCAAACCAGTGCCTAAGGGCATTAGGCCACATTCAACCAGAGCTGCAGCCACTTCTGCAGCCTTTCTCAGGGGGAGTACCAACCAAAGACATTTTAGAGGCTGCTAATTGGAGTTCAGTGCATACCTTTACAAAACATTACAATCTGCCTCTTTACTCTAAATCCAGGGCAGGCTTTGCCACTGCAGTTCTGCAGGGCCTCATAGCCACTCCAAATGCTGTTTAGCTCCAGCCCCCCAACCATAGCTTTGGGACTCAACCCAAATCTAATGACTGCAACAGTGAAACACGAAGAACATAGTACAGTTGTGTACACTTACCATAAATGTAGATGTTCGAGTGTATTCACTGTTACAGTCCAGTTTACCCACCCGCCATCCCCCTTATTTTTGCTGGTACTTCTCTTTTCTTCTCTATACAAACTAGGTAGTGTATTTGCTTATAGATGAAGATAAAGCTTATTTTTGGTGCATGTATGTTTTATTTACATACTTTCAGCCTACCCTTTTGGGGGCACCTGACATCTGGGGCAAGAAAAACTGAATAAAATGGCGTCGGCTGCATCTTTTATACCCATGACAACCTGATGTCCAGGAAGAGGCGACAGCAACTGACGCAGGACCCAAGACTTTGGAATTCAGGCCGACTGAGGGCAACCTGCCAGCAGGATAACCCAAATGTAATGACTGCAACAGCGAATACACTCGAACATCTACATTTATGGTAAGTGTATACAACTGTACTTTCCCCATTCAGATGTCCAAGTTGCATTTGAATTGGGTTACAGAGGAACTCTGGTTCACATGTATGCAGAGCCTGTTCCAGAGAAGGGGTAGTCTCCGCGATACATACCTGTTTGTACAGCAGGTCATTTTTATATCACAGGCAAAGAGTAAGTCTTTAGGATGGTAATTCTGGTGCTGTTTGTTTTGTGAATATGTAGGAGGTCCATCAGGGTGGAGTCTGACAATACCTTGGATGCCAAATGTAGATCTTCCTTTAACAGCCTGTAGGAGACGGAATATATGGATAGGGCCTTATGGTGGTCTGCATAGTGCATGTTATGCCCTGTATTTTTTTAGTGAGTAAGCTCTGTGAATGTTGTAGTTGTTGGATATGCCTGGTTAGGTACATACCAAAGGGGGCATTTTACTCAATGATGGGTCTGATGAATGCTGAATACAGTGAAACAATGACCTCCTTGGAGCTAGATTCCATGTCTTTGTTTGTAAGTTGCACAACATAGAATGATTTCTCACTACTTTAAACATGTTAGTCAAAGGCTAGATTACTGCTATGTGTGTCCCCAAGTCCCTAATTACTGTGCCAACTCTTAAGGGTGCGTTTTCAATATGATAGTTACCAGGGGTGTATGACTTCCTGAAGGATACTACTATGACTTTCTCTGAATTTAGTTTTAGTCTGTGGCTCTGACATTGGTTAACTGTCTGTTTCAGTCCATCATGAAGAACATTTGTGTTGGTCAGTGGATTCTATGAGTGCTCCTGATTTTCAATCATCTGCAGATTTAGTCAGCCAAAGGCCCTTGACATTGGTCTTGACTTTAGAGACGTCTCCCCCATTTGTGGAATAGACTCCCTCTCCATGTCAAGCAGAGTACCTCACTAGCCCTCTTTAAGTGGAACCTGGATGACTGGATTGTAAACAAAAAATACCCCCCTGGAATCCCACCTGTGTCTGTGCTGGACAGGGGAAACAGGTGCTGACTTTGAGGGAACATGGGCAAAATTCTTGGCTAGGCTTATAAGGGCCTCTGGGCCAATAGCCTAGTATCATCCTATGAACCTATGAAAAGCCTAAAAGGAGCGGTACTAGGACTAATTCCTGAAGGACTACACTTGTGACTGGTCTCTTTGTAGAGGTGGACTTCCCAGTTCTAACTTCCTGGGTCCTGTCTGTGAGCCAGCTGGCTATCCACCGGGTGACATAAAGGTTTATATCTAACCTCTTGAATTTGTCAACAATGCCTGAGTGGGGTATTGTGTCAAATGCCTTGGCCAGGTAAAGGTAGACAGTGTGAACCATTTTGCCTTCATCCATTGCTTAGATGAGCTTCTCAAAGAAATCCACCAGATTAAGTAGGCATGACCTGCCCTTGAAAAAAACAAATTGGGTTGGGTCCAGAGTCTGGAGGTTTCCTATGCCATTACTGATTAGTTTTATGATAATTCCTTCCATGGCTTTGCATATGACACTAGTGAGAATTATGGGTCTGGAGTTTCCAGGATGTCTTGATGACACACCTTTGAGAACAGAGATGACTATTGCTGTTCTCCATTTGTGAGCCATGAAGCTTGTTTGGAAGATGCAGTTAAATAGCAATTCAAGACTGCCTGATAGGTCATGTTTCATGCTATTTAGAAGGCATCCTGGGATACTGTCTGGGCCCACTGATGCAGTGTTCTTGTCTTTAGAGAGAGCACTGATGACCTGTTCCCTATTGATAGTAGGACAGAGTTATATTTGATGGTATTTCCTGAGGGGAGGTTGAGGGGATGAGAGGGGTAAAGTTAGAGCTGAATTTATTGGAGAGTAGATTTGCTATATCTTCTGGATCAGTATAGGTGGGTCCATTAGCAGTGATCACTGCACACAATTGTGTATTGCCTTTGAGATTGCAGACATAGCTAAAGAATGCCTTATAATTGTCTTTGCCCATGGAGGCCAATTTTACCTCAAATTTGGCTTTGGTAGACTTTGTCTTATGATTTGTTTGTTTAGTTTGCTGAGGGTGCTTTTTTCCTCCTGGGTGCTACACCTCCTAATATTTGCCATGATTTTCTTCCTTCTGTTGTAAAACCTGTTGATGCTGTGTGTGATTCCACCAGGATAGCTTGTTTTTGAATTAATTCTGTACTTCATTCTGGTGGGTATAGTTGCCTCTATGCAGTTATTAATATTTCTGTGCACCGTCTATTTACCTTGCTCACGGGTTTGATAGATACTTTCTCCTTTTATATGCTGCTCATTCTAATACAGTTCTAAGTCAGATGTCTATCCTCATCATTTTACCAAATGTCCTACCAGAAGTTTGAACTGAAATGTATAACATTTTTTTGAGGCTAAGCTAGTCACAGGTTCTTATGATTCAGCTGTACTTCATGGTATTGGCCAGTGGTCATTTTCTCCTTTGAATTTATGTACAAATTAAAATCCTATGGCACAGACATGAAGGACCAGATCAAAAAAATTGCTGTTAGTGTAATTCTGTCCTGATTACAAAATACTTTCTATCAGTGTAAGTGACTTACTTCAGTTTAAAGCCTATCTATGAACAGGCTTACTCCTGGGGCCAGATTACAAATGACCTACTGTCAGCATAAGTGGCCACTTACAGTGAGAGCAAGCCTTTTGGAATCTGGCCCAAAGACTTCCGTCTGGTCTTAGGATGTGTGGTTATCCATGATCAAGATGAATTTCATGATTTTTATGACAGTTCTTTTATAGTTTAGCAGGCAGTTACCTCTGGGAGAGCTGAAGGTAACGTAGCATGCAATGGCCTCTCAGAATTCTAACCAGGATTACGCATTCAGTCTGAGTCCTTCAGTGTTTTAGGCCATGGGATCATTATTCCTAATCTACTAGTATGATATGCCTTCACTACATACTTACATATTTATATACAGCTGAGTTATTGCTGTAGTAGACTGTGGAGAAGCTGTGTAGGGGAGCTCAACACTTGTTTGTACTTAGTAAGCAGTTGCCTGTTTATGTATTTTTAACGTCTGCATGCAGACTCTTATCCATATTCCTGTCCTACGTTTACTGTATTTTCTGTGGTACTGATTTGACCAAGGACTTTTATTACCAAAGATGAAACCTTTCTCTGTGATTCCTTCCATAGTATCTCAAGAAAACGTGTTCCACGTGTTAGCATTGATTCACCTCCATCTTATTTTTAATGTCCAGAGTTCCCCTTCTTGTTTTCAAAATTTGTACATCTAGTAGGCATCATTGCATATGGCATGTAGTTGTAGAGCTTGAATGATTGTGTCAAACCCTGTCTACAGTTATTTCTTACTTTTTCTCATAGTAGGGCCTACATATCCTGCACATCAGTACTTTCTGAATGACATTCATCTTTGGATTTCATTATATTTCTTTATTGTACTGACATTCTAAAGTAACCTAAGCATTGCACAACATTAAGAAAAGACAATGCAATACTTTATACAGCCAGGCTAAAAACACAGATATGACAAAAAAGGGAGACATTGTTATAAATCATATTAAAACTGAAAATAGCTCCAGGTGTAGGGCTTAAAAATGTATCTTTTAAGAAGTCTTAAATCATATGCCTGAATCAGGAGGTGTAGTTGATTTCAGAGCTAACTAGGCTAAAGACAACTATCAGCTCTGTGGCATAAATGGATTCAGCTCAGATTATGACCCAGTTGACCTGGTTTCAGTCACCACTTGGGGAGGGTGGGTGTGAGAGGCCATTGTCAGCATTACCCATTGGAGGGGGCAGTCCATGCTGCTGTGATGCTGACTCTTTCTGTGAAGTGGGACTACAGTGTCTAGTATGCAGACTGGGGATATGCACTTAGCTCTGCCAGGCTGCAGTAGGTAGTAGCCTTCTGCAGGCAGGTACAGGTGTATGTATATCCCCATAGAAGAAAGGAATTGCAGGCCCTTGCACAAGTGATGATGCATATTACCCACTTGGGTGGTGGGTACTTAAGCAATTATCAGAAACTCCTGTTTGTGGAATGAAACAATGGTTTCCCACAATTCTCTCTTGCCTCAAAGGAGAACAGATGGGCTGATCAGTAATTCAATGATTGGTGTTTGTCAGGTATTTGAAGAGAAACATACAAAAAAGGCAACTTCTAAAAACGTTTAAACTATTTAAGTCATGTCCTCAAAAATGCTAGCAGACTCTCTTCTGATGACCTGAAGGGCTTAGCTGCAACAAAGGGAACCAGGCATTCTTTCAAATGAAAAAGATTTATGTTGTTTAGGGTCCAGAAGGTAAAAATATCTTCAATGCAGACCTGGCAGCAGCCTAGAAATCAGTGCAAGGTGTCATAGCAGAGATGTAATACAATATGGTTTTTCAGTTAGTAGTCTTGCTGTGGAATTTTGTATCATATACAGCCATACCTACTCTTAGCCCAAAAGCCCAAGGTAAAAGTACAGTGCAGTAGTCTAAGCAAGAGTCTACTAGTGTAGGAATCACTACCTTAAGGTCAGATGTTGTAATATAGTTCTCGATCTGGGCAGTATTCTTTAGATGTAATTGCAGTAGACCCTTCTGTTTAAGTCATTCATGAGGACTTTTTTTGACATTATGAACCTTAGCCACAAAATTGCAGTTTATGCCCCCTTTAATAAAAAGTGGGGAAGGAAAGAATGAGCTGAATAGACAGTGGTACGCCAGTATTATCGTGGCCATAGCAGGAATGAGCTTCAGTTATCTATTTGTCTTTCACTGAAGGACTGACTCCAAGTTGTCTTTGAGACTGCTGAAGCGTATGGACTCTCACACTGAATGCATAACCCTGGTTAGATTTCTGAGTCTTATACCCAGTTCTTTGGCAGACAGAGATAAAGTTCTGACTGTGACCCAGACAACCCAGGGTCAGCTACTAATCTGGGTTTTGGAGGAGCTGGCAGGAAAGTGTGGGAGTGGGCAGTTAATGTTGGCTTGCCTGCGCTTGGATGGGGGGAAACTCTTATCTCCTGCAGAACTGACACCAGGTAGAGCCAAGTTCTGATAGCAAGTGCAGCATAAAGAGCTGGGCATAGCCACCAGTAAAATAGAGTGTGAGAATCGTAATGGGCACTGGGTATGTGCAGAAGTGCATGTATCAGAAGGGACATGCACTATGGACTCCCATGTTTACAGTTGATGCAAGAGAAAGGTATGGCACAGGAAGATCCATATTGGCTGCAGACAAAAGCCACAAACAACCAGCTGTCCCCCAAAGAGAACAAGTGGGACATCTGGGAAAAAGGACTTTTGGATCTTGTGGCATAGGTCTTACCTTTAGACGTTTCACTGTGAAGATTGATGTTCTTTGACCATTACCTTCTCACTGAAGTAATGTTCTTTTAGTGTTTCCATGAAAGAGTCATAGGCCCTACCTATGTCTAGTTACATTATATTGTTTAATGGATTAGAATGGTTCCTATGTAAAAGACCAAATAACATATGACCAAAACTTAAGAGATTGCTTTTGAAATGCCTGAGTAAACTGCATTCCAAAGTTCAGAATGTAGGCATAGTGTTAACAGACTTATGTAAAAGAACCCTTCAAAATTTTTAACAAAGAAAAAAAATAATGTGGGGGATAAGCCACCTCCACCCCCACATATAGGTAGCTGTGTCCTTCACAATGCCACTGCTTTAATATTATAACTCCCAAGGTCAGATGTTATAAAGAAAAAAAAATTAGTCTTCTAGTAAAACTGAATATTCCCTGTTCCCCAGTTTAAGACCAGAGTTAGAATGTTTAGGATTTTAAAATGTGGGGCACTGTAATATGACTTGCCAAAAAAAAAAAACATAGTTTACTTATGACCCTTTTTTTTGTTTGATCTACAGGATCAACCCAGTGGATGCCCTTCCCACAGCCAATTGACCTATTTGTTCCTCCATTGGGATGAGAGTCCTATAGTGAATCATGAGTCAGAGCTGGCCAATCTTCAGATCCTGTAGATTTTCCTATTTTGTCCTCCCCCCCCCCCACCAGCAGCTATAAAGATCTGCTGCAGATGCATCAGGAGTTGCTTTTGGACTTCTGCCCATGCCCATCCTCTTGAACAACTGCACACCATTTGCAGCACACCAAGTATGCTAGAATCTTCATGTTGCAGTGATACACTTGCATTCCTGCAGGTCAGTGCAATGAGCCAAGCTGCCACCTATCTCCCAAGATGGGTGAACCAGCAATGATCCACTTACTCCTATCGTCCTGCACATGCTCCCTCCTGTGCCAGTACTACTTGTCCAACACAAATTATCTTGGGTACAGTAAGGGATTTATCCCTCTAAGCCTTAGGGCCTGGTTGTTAGTTTATGATTTTTGTTCTTTAAGATCATGGACCTGTTATTAATGTTTATGGTTCTGTACAGCCCTCCTTGTGCTTTTATAGTTTTATTCTCCTGTTGCAGTAGCAGCATTAAGAATAGAAACTTGTTTTTATAGAAGCTACAAGTGTTCCTAAAAACCAGCTTTGATGGTAAAGTCCAGTGTACTACATATGCTCTATAATGATGTTTACAATTATTATTTTAACTGGTATGCCTTGTGAATGCAAATAAAACAGGCTGAAGTAGGGAACAAGTCAATGTTAAAAACTAATAAAACAGTACTTATTACTGTAAGTCACAAGCGTGATTAGCGTACAGTCTACACTGAAGTGACATCATGAATCCAGATCATCTTGCTACTTTGCCCATCTTTTCCCACCACTAATTACACATCCAAAATCCCATCCCTTTGCCTGAACTCCATAATCCTACCTCTGAAACGCTTCTGGCAATTTTGTTGACACCCCTCTCTGAACTACAAGAAACAATAGTCTCAGAGTAGTTCATAGTGTTAGTTTCTGACTATGGATTAGTTCTTAGAACTGAGCATGGATTCCTTTAAAAAAGCACAACTGTATCTGCCCATATAACTCCATATAAGGGGCTAAGGACAAAGGTGAATTTGTCAGGGTTGTGGTTATTGACCTCACCAACACATTTGATTTAGTCTCACATTACACACCTCTGTCTCATCTCACTACACTGGGGCTAGACTGCTTTATCATTTCAGTGGCCTGTATACGTAATCCGTTAGACAAGTAATTGAAAACCACCTGTCCTGTCCTGCTCCACATCAGTTATCCATTAATCAACCATTATATACCGAGCTGCAGGGACAACTTTATAAAGACAAACTTTCAATTTATAATGCTACCTTTTGTCTACCTGGGAAAACCATGTTTTCATGTGCTATCTATGAATTTCATGCGTGTTTCACTTTCAGTCCACTGTCAGTGATTTTTAGAAACTAAAGCCATTCTTGGAATTTTAAAGACTAAAAAAAAGATTCTTTTTGGCAATATGCCTTGATTAAAAAGTGTAGGTATAGACTGGAGCATGCATGAACCTAACTCTGCAACTATTCAGTAAGCTTTGGAATAAAAATATGTGGGACTTTGGCACAAAAAAAAATACAGAAGACTTCATAGTACTGAATATTGTTACAAAGTCTCAGCTCCATCCATTCATCCATAACCTCTTTTTCCCATTTTGCAAATGGGTCGGGGTGTCACTTCAACAGTGACAATCACCTAGATCCAAGATTTACATAACTGGGGTCGCTAGCCCTGCCGAGGTAGTTCTTCCACGCCACACATTCACATGCACACTCAAACCTTTGGTCAATGTCCAATCCACCTACATCTCCAAAGCAAAAAAGAGTTAAAAAACAAATGAGGAAAATGTGCATTACCCCTACACCAGGAACGTAATCCAACAGAATGCCAAAGCAGTGAAATTCAAAAAGTAGTTCTTGGACTAAAGGGACAATAAAATTATGAAAATCTGAAAGGAAATACAAAGTTTACATTTTTGCAGAGGAGAAAGCCTTCTCTGCTCTTTGGGTAGGGGGTTTTGCCTCCCTCACCCCTCCCAAAACACTTGCATTGTAACTCTTAAGACAGCACTGATCTCTCGAAAGGAGAAGTATATGCATTCCTGCCTTCCTTGAGCTAATGTGAGCTTATAGCTGGCATTTAGTCGTAGGAAGATATGAAAGTTCATTTTCATGAGGAGTGCATGGGAGTCTGCCACTGCAAACATGTAACTCTGTATTTCCATTTTTGTTTTACGTAATGCAGATATTGCTTCTTTTGACAATATGTTGAGGCTGTAATTTAGTAAAGGTTCATTCTCTGTGTTGAATTTGTCAGATTGCACTTGCATAGTAAAAAGTAAATCCTTTACAGTAAACTCCTTTACAAAAACTCAGACTATGCCTCTTAATTTGTAGGTAGGTATACCACATCTTCGTCAAGACATCATTGCATCACTCTATGACTAAATGTCTTCTCTTAACAGAAAGATGTACAATTTTATTTGGAGTACTTGTCTTCAGACTTCTCTATTTGTCTGTGTTCCAATCTAGTAAGGTAGTTATGATTTCACTTCTTTCACACCTAGGTTCCACAGATGACATGTTTCATGTTATGTGGAATGAAACATTTTAACTCTGGGAACTCAGTACAGAATACTGTCTCATAATCTCTTACCCTTCTTACCTTTACATCTTTCTACTTTGCTTTTAAAATCTTCTAGATATTACCAAATGAAGCTGTCTAATTTCTCAAAGATGATGCCTTAATACAAGCAAAAAGGTTTAGCTTTTGTTATCATTTGAAGGGGGTACAATATTTATCAGCCTAGGAAGATATGATCAACAGACCATGATAATTCATGAAGGATAGTCTGCACCAGTCCCCTGTAGACCTTCAAATATTGGCTAGAACATTGTCTGCCCCATAGTGCCTTTTTTTGGGGCAATGCCAACCAGATAAACATATCAACATAATGAAACAAGCAAAGGAAAATACAAAGGTGCTACTACTCAATGCTAGGAGCCTAAAACACTCATTCATAATCACCAGCAAAAACAATACTCCTCTAGAAATAGTCTCTGACACTAAACTACTAGGAGTACTTATAGATGATCAACTAAAGTTCGACAAACATTTACAAGTAAATATCAAAAAACCCACAAAAACCTTGGTATGATATACCGCCATAATCGTTCTCTCTCTCCTTCCACTAGGCTCATTCTAGCCGATACTTCTTATCCCGTCCCTCCTATATATGGTGCATCTATCCTCACAACCTGCAGTCCTCCCTCAAAACAAAACTCTTCTCTTGCTATAACAAGATATCAAAATTTGCGGCAGGTCACAGACCCATTTCTCACCATTGTAATTCTCTCCAACAACTAAACTGGCTTGAGCTACCTGACCTCCTCACTTATATCCAACTCATCCAAGCACACACACTCATTTACAACCCCTCTCTTTACCTTTGAAATGCATGAGCCAGAATGACTTCTAAGATCTAATTCCCAAAAACTAATTAAATTGCACAAACCCACACGTCCAGCTGGGAATCACCTAATGTCCTTCTCTCTTGCTCGCCTCTGGAATTCTCTACTATCTCCATCAGTCACCAGCAGTCTCTCCTCATTTAAAACCTTGTTGCACTCACTCCTAACTTCACAATGGAAGTGCTCCTGCTCCCATCCTACCTAATCCTTCTAATACCACTTCCTACTCTCCTTGAACTAAATATGCCATCACTGCCTCCTATAGTTCCACAGCTCTATTGAATTATTGGACCGATACTTAAGAGTTACCCTATGCTGCTACTTTTGTAAAAAAAAAAAAAAAAAAAAAAAAAAACTGTTTTTATTGCTGTTTAATGAACTATACTGGTGTATTCTGTCATTGTTAACCTTTTCTTATCATATTTACATTGTATTCCTATGAGATAATCTGTAATGTATATATGCAATGTGTATTTTTGTATTTTTCTGGAGCTTTTCTCCCCGGGACTCCATTGAAAATGGGCTTCTTGTGGCCCAATGGACTATCCTGGCAAACAAACTGCAAACAAAATAAAATAAATAAAAATAAAAAAATGAAACTTTACTCCTTGTTAACGTTCCTCACCTTGGTGAGTACAGATATCTGTCTAGTGACCAAGGCATGGTTTAAAATGATGGGGCGTACTCCAGCTTCCCAGATGCCTTCCACATATTTAGACAAGCTACTAAGCAAGAAGGGAAAAGGGTAGAGGTGTCTCAGTCTTCATCCAGAAGATACTTGCATGAAAACTGGTAAAGCAGCATGATGCCGTAGAGCTTCTTTGTGTCCAGCTCACCATCAGCAAAGTTCCTTACCATATTCTAGGTAGCTATAGATGACTTCCTATGATCCAGCATGCCATAGCACTTACTTATATGAAGTGGAGTCACTCAGGATTACATCTAATGCAATATTCCTTTGTGATGTCAACTATCCAGTTACAGACGGGGAAACATATACCACCACTAGTGTGTAAGCAGTGATTCCTGGGCTTTAACACAACCACTTTGAATCAACTAGTCAGAGTATTCACTAGGATAAGCAACGTCCTTGACCTTGTCCTCACAATATTGGAGAATTATGCTCCATTCTTTATGAAATATCCTCACTCATCAGATCCTACCAAAAATCAGTCTGCTTAGAAATAAAACAGTAACTTGAGTTCTTTGCTGCCCCTGGACATTTTTGAAAGTTCTTCAAGGCAAACTTACTCCTTCTAAACAATACCTTGGCAGGTTTCATATTCTTCAAACCCAGAAAACTCTACTGCTTATGTGGAAGCATACGCCGCTCAGATATATCAACATGTAAACAACTGCATAAAAGCAGTTGTATCAAGAAGAAACAAGCACAGGGCGAATCCTTAAAACAAACCTCCTTGGTGGAACCACTACATCAATAAGCCTTATAGCAAAAGGACGTTAATTGTGGCCAAAAAAAAAAAAAAGAAGTACAACACCCAATGTGTTAGAAAGTCCATCATTAAATTAAATAAGCAGCTTAGGAGTCTAAAACCACCAAGGCCAAATCTGAGGCAAAAATAGCCACCCAGGCTTAGGACAACCACAATGCCTTGTGCTGCACCTGTAATCTCAAAAGTGCTATTGTAGCAGTGTGCTGAACTGATTGTGAACACCACCACTTATACTCAACCTGAAGCATTGTAAACCTGCTAGCCTATAAATTTAGCTCCAATTTCTCCCCCTTCACCCTCAGATATCTCACATGAAATATAAGAAACCAGTATGCCCCTGGCTGTCACATAGGATAAAGTCCTAGAAGCTCTCTCAAAAGCTAAAAGTACTGCATCTGTGTGTCCTGACATTATCCCTGGATGTATCCTCAGTAGCATGAAGTATAACCTACTGTACCCATGTCCCTCACAATGCAGTTCAACCTCAGCCTCCAAGTGGGATTTGTACCAACAACAGTCTCACTACTATACATGGGAGGACAGTCTACCAACCATAAGTCTGACCAGCCTTATATGTAAAGTCACAGAAAGATAAAGGGAATTAATAAGGGCATAGGAAACTTTCAAACAGTGTGACCTATCCCGATTATTTGGTTTTGTCAAATGTAGGTCATGATTACTTAACCTAGTGTACGTTTTCCATTTTTTGGGTGACTTTTTTGAAAATGGCAAGATGGTACACACCACCTATCTAGACCTGGCCAAAGCTTTTGACACAATATTCCTTAATAAATTAGGAATAGAACCTTATGTCACCCACTGTATTGACAACTGAGTCACAGATAGGCCAGAAAGAGACCAGCCATTAGTGGAGTCCCACAGAGTTTGATACTGGGGCCACCCGTTTTCGACACCTACTTCTCAGAATTCCAAGCAAATGTCAAGGGTCTTTTATGGACCAGTTTGTGGATGACTGCATGCTGGGAGCCATCACTTCATCCCCAAAAGACTCCCATCCTTCCTGATGGCTTGTTCCAAACAAATAACTGGTGCCTGAGTCATGGATTAATGCTAAATGCCAAAAAGTGCATGTTTATATCCAACTATCTAAGGAAACTATCACATTGATAATACACCCCCTAAGCGTTGATCCAGTAGTTGGAGATTTGGAAACATATAAAGACAATGGCATAGCAGGCAACCAATATGTGTCTACCATTATGAGGAAGTACTTCTATACTGCGCAACTTATAAGCAAGGAGAATAGCATGTCTGTGCAGAGATGTCATTGCCCCACTGTAATCAGCCCTCATCTGAGTCATCATTAAGTACAATGTCATTTTTGGTATGTGTAAGATAAATGTGGTATTCTGTGAAATGCAGCCATATTAAAGGAATGTGTCAGTAACCTTCAGTGAAGAGTACAGATAAGAATAAAATGTGCTAACAGAATGTGCTGTACATTAAGCACAAACAGGCTTTTGGTATTATTAGGAGATACTTCAGACACAGTGAGACAGTTAGTTTGTTAGGAGTGATAAGCAGAAAGTCTTGCAGTGCAGCCGACAGACGTTTGGTACAGGCATTCATGAGTGAGTGCAGAAGTCAGGCCAAATATCCAGCATTCAGGAGAAATGAAATAATTCTGAGTATAATGAGTGAAGAAGCTACAAACATAATTTAGTGCATTTTAGTTTATCAACACTGTTATTGGAGACAACAAAATTTGACATTCTGGGTACAGAATTTGTGGATGTAAACACAGACAAAATTTCAGAAATACTTTGAGGTTCACCTGACTTCTGCTGAATCCCAGCAAATGTGTGAAAATAGTTCATGTCAATCATGCATTAATTTATGATGCTGTTGTTTAGCTTGTCGGGGGAGGTGTCAGTTAATCTCATTTAACTATTTTACAGTTGACTAAAGGGATATTCTGGGTTCATTCTATTCTGAAAGTTTTCTTATGAAACTGACATGTTTTTTCACTGTTGAAAATGTATTTATTTATTTATTTTATTTTACATTTGTTAACTGGGAAAGTCCGACTGGACACATATCCATTTTCAGCGGAGGCCCGGGGAGAAAAGCTCCAATAGCATGACATACAAGAAATTTCAAAAGAATATCATACAGAGATAGGTTCCATGGAAACAAAAGTCAGGTACAGTTTGACAATTCATTTAGTAAAGTCAGCAGGTTAAGATTATACAGTAATCCAACAACAGGGTTTATATAGAATGTAAAATATAAACATAAAAACAATAAACCTTTTTTTTTTTCTGTCTAAATTACGAGTACTCTCAATATTTTTTTACAGAAATAACCGGTGGTTATTAACCTTTACAGAGAACGGAATTAGGGGACCTTTAGTAGAATCCTTGAACAAGGTATTGGTGCAAATTAACCTCGGGAGTAGCGTGAACAAAGCCAGTTCTTTGAGAAGTGGGTTCTCAGGAGTTAAATTGAATAGTGGAGGTAGTGGAGGTTATTTGGCTAGGTAGTGAGTTCCAGATTTTGGCAATAGTGCAGGCAAAGAGAGATTTTCCAGCATCATTTTTGTGTCTGATAATACTTATTAGGTTCTGAGAAGTAGATCGTAAGGCTCTGGTAAGGATGTGGGGGTTAATTAAATATTGTAGTGCAGGGTTTTTTTCTGGAAGGTAAAAGAGATTATGCCCTATTGTGAGTTGATTGAACAAAAGTAGTTGAGGTAGCTTGAGCCAATTGAGTTGGTTAAGGGCGAGACATTAGTGGGATTTGTATGAGGCTTCAGTAGCGAACTTGGCTATTTTGTTATAACAAGATTCCATTTTGTTCAGCTCACTCTGGCGGAGATTAGTAAGGATGGGAGAGGCATAGAGAATGATGGATAAGAGATGAGTTCTTGTAGTATTAGCTTTGGGTTTTTTTGTAATAAACTGTTTGTTCCAATAGAGAAGTCCTATTTTTTTATTAACTTTCTTAAAGGTTTGTGCTGTATGGCTGTCAGATTTGAGATTATTGTTTGTTTCTACACCTAACAGTTTAGTGTGTGCAGTTGGAGTGATTTGAGTGTTATCTTTGTAGTGAATGGTGAAACTTTTGTTGAGGGGGAGAGCATAACCTGGGCCAAAAAGAATTAATTTAGTTTTTTGGGGGTTTAAGAATAAGTTTGATGTTTGTGAACCATGTTTCGGCTAGAGTAAAAGTGTTTTGGGTGAGGGTTTGCAGTTCCTTTAATGTGGGGGTGGCACTTATAAGGGTGGTGTCATCTGCGTATTGTACTACTGATGCTGTGAGTGAGGAGGAATTGATTTGGTTGGTGAATAGTGAGAACAATAGTGGGCCAAGGATGGATCCTTGAGGGATACCTATGGATACTGGTAGCAGGGGGACAGCTGGTCATGCCATAGGACTGCTTGCTGTCGACCAGATAAGTAGCTAGTAAACCATGATATAGTGGAGGGGCTGAGGCTTAGGGTAGATAAAATTTGGAGAAGAATGTTATGGTCTGCCATTTCAAATGCTTTAGATAAGTCTAAGAAAATGGAAGATACAAATAGTCCCTTGTTTCTATTGTGGTTAACTATATTTGTAAATGATACTAATGTTGTGGTGGTGCTGTGGGATGGTCTAAAGTCATGCTGGGTTTGGAGATTAAGTTGCTTTGTAAGAGGTACTGAAGTAGTTGGGAATGCACAACTCTTTCTAATATCTTGGATAGAGGTGAGAGAATTGTGATTGGGTGGTAGTTGGTGAGTTCTAAGGAGTTGCCCTCTTTGTGCAGTGGAACAATATGTGCTGTTTTCCACAGGGTGGGGACTTTGAATTCTGCAAATAACCTGCTTATGAGGATGGACACGGGATAGGCTATGGCGTCTGCTGCTATCTGAAGGAATTCGGCTGGTAGGGTATCAGCTGCTAGTGTGGTTGGTTTGAGTTTATTAAGGAGCTTGGAAATTGCTTTAGTGGTTACAGGGAGTAGGGAAAAGTTGGTGGTATTGTTTTGAGTAGTAGGATGGGTTTTGCTAGTACCTGATATAGGGCTACTAGTGGTATTGAGGGCATTGGTAAGGGTTTGGACTGTTCTGGTAAAGAACTTGTTAAATTGTGTGGGAATGTTGTCATGGTTGTTTGGTAGTACTAGGGTCGGAGTAGTGGCTTTACCTGGGTGGATTATACCATTTATTGTAGCCCAAAATTTCTTAGGGTTATTGGCATATTTTTCCTGCATGTTTTTGTAGTATTTACTGTTGTCTAGTTTGATTTGTTTTTTGGCTTTGTTGCGAAGTTCTTGGTAGGTTTGCCTCAGTTTACCGGTTTTGTTCTTTTGGTATTGACTCCAGGACAGATCCCTCTCTTGCAGTCTCATAGTTAGCTTTCAGTCTCATAGTTCGGGAGGGGCAGATATATTTCCTTTCTGTTTTACCTGTTTATTATGACTAGGTAATGAACAGGGGTCTCGTTGGTCTTGTGTGCATTCATGTGAAAAGTAAAATTAATTAATAAAATCCAGAAATCCTTTCTGCCCAGCTGAAGTTGTACTTCTCACTTCACTTCTATCCCAGGTCTTTAAAGTACTCCTGTAAGTAACCCCTTAAAAAACATTACATTCAGTTCTCTACTTCTGTCACTGATTCACTCCCCTAATCCACTCATTTTATCTCACGCTGCCTTTTCAACTCCTCCTCTTTTTTCATCTAGTTCTGTTATGTGTTTATGTCTAGTTGCTCAATAATGAACTTGTTTTATTGTGTGTTGTAGTTAACCCTAATTACACTATCTTCCTGTATTTGCCCTGTACTCATTTGCTTTAGTTACTTTATTTAAAGTATTGTATTCTATTGTATTTATTTACAAGAGGATACAATATTTATCTTTGGATGTCCTTCCTGCAGCCACTATCATACCTGTCAACATTTTAAGACACTAGAAATACAACCTAGAGCAGAGTTAAGAGCAACATTGCTTACACTGTTTGTATACCACAGGTTATCACTAGAAATGATTTGCCTTCTCCCTGTAGCACAAAGAGTTTTTTTAATAGAAGCTGTAGAACAGTCTGGGATGTATGCCATTACTGAAAATATAACAATAAGCTTGGTGAAGCATTCCTTTTAAAATGAATAAAAATAATGTGCATCAGTCTACATCCTGCCTACTACAGTGATTTATCAGTTTCTTTTATGCTGTAGTGTTAATAGATTTCCTGAGCTCTAAAGGTATCACCCACTGCCCTCTTGCGCTCCCAAGTGTTTGTAGTTACATAGGTATAAAATACAATTGTTGTTTCTTTTGCTTGAAGTAAATGCTCTTATTCATTTGTCATTATGAAATATTTGTCTTCACATCTTTTTTAGGATTATCCATCTCTTGCACAACTTGGGGAGAAACTTGATGAGAACAACATCCATTTGATATTTGCAGTTACGAAAAACCATTATATGCTTTACAAGGTAATTATTACCAAATTTTATATATATATATATATATATATATATATATATATTTGTGCGTGTGTGTATAACATTTATGTGTGTGTATTTATCTAAATATATGTGTGTGTGTGTGTGTGTGTGTGTGTGTGTGTGTGTGTGTGTGTATATATAAAAATATAATTTTGGCCTGTACATCACAAAATTAGATTTTTGTGACAAAATAGTGAATTTAAAATTATTACATTATTACAAGTATTATGGTTAGTGACTTTTTGTTCATCAGAAACTGTACAATAATAATATAAATCATCTTATATCAACTTTCTAAGTGAATGCTGTCATTATTTTATAAGTTTTCCTTAATTTTGGTCCTTTGTTACTTATTTTTAACTTTGTCCCTGATTTTTAAATAAAATAGGTTGAAAAGTTTTGTAACATCAGGGCAGAGAAGTATATATATATATATATATATATATATATATATATATATATATATATATATATATATAGTTACTTCTAATGAAATTATAAATTAAACTGTGTACAAACTGACTTGTTTAGATATGAAAAAAATCCTAAAACTGCATGGGCTCCCCCTGCTTTTATGTGCAAAGTGCAGCCTGTACAGCAGTAGTGAGAAATTAAATGTAATTTTGATTTTTTAGATCTTCCTTGTTTATTACAGTATATACCAGAACATGGTATTAGAGCTGTATGCAGTACCTAGTAACAGCAGATGTGCAACAGTGGCTGTTTTGATTACAGTATATACCAGTGCATGGCGTTAGTGCTTTATGCAGTACCTAGTAACAGCAGATGTGCAGCAGTAGCTGTTTTGATTACAGTATATACCAGTGCATGGTGTTAGTGCTGTATGCAGTACCTAGTAACAGCAGATGTGCAGCAGTGGCTGTTTTGATTACAGTATATACCAGTGCATGGTGTTAGTGCTGTATGCAGTACCTAGTAATAGCAGATGTGCAACAGTGGCTGTTTTGATTACAGTATATACCAGCACATGGTGTTAGTGCTGTATGCAGTATCTAGTAACAGCAGATGTGCAGCAGTGGCTGTTTTGATTACAGTATATACCAGCGCATGGTGTTAGTGCTGTATGCAGTACCTAGTAACAGCAGATGGGCAACAGTGGCTGTTTTGATTACAGTATATACCAGCGCATGGTGTTCATTGGTTCATAGGTTCATACTAGGCTATCTGCCCTAGGGCATTTATAAGCCTGGCTTTCGCCACCCATTTTAAATTTATTTTGCTATGCCCTTTTTCGAGGTTAGTATACTGTGCCTCTGTCTAACAGTGACACAGAAGTGATACCCGGGGTAAACCTACGATCTCCCATCCACTCATCAAGATTCCTTTGAAGAGAGTCAATGAGGGACTCTGGAATAAAATCCCAGTCCAGGTTAGGCAGAGTGAAGGGAGCCTCTGGGTTATGAATTTGTCCCTCCAGCATGTCCTATTTATTTCAGTGCTGAGGTTCAAGTCTCTCGAGTGTGTAGCTCGATGGGATTTGGATTTTCTGAGGTGCAGCATATCCATTAATTCTGGGTTGGACATGGCTTTATACGTCAGGCACAGATCGCCTCTGAACAGGCGGTATGCCACTGAGTAGAGCTGGAGTTTCTTTAACCGGGCAGCATATGGCATCTGTTTGAGCCCTTTGATCCTCTTGGTGAGGTACTTTTGGGGTCTTTCCAGTTGCTGCAGGTGTCTGGTAAGGTACATCCCAAAAGGGGCATTGTACTCAATTATGGGCCTGATGAGGGATGAGTAAAGAGGCACGATGACCTCCCCTGATCTAGATGTGAATCCCTTCATGATTAGGTGGGCTATATAAAATGTTTTTCTAACCACTTTGGCCACATGGTTGTCAAATGAGAGATTGCTATCAACTTGGGTCCCCAGATCCCTAATTACTTCTGTACTTAATGGATTACCACCTATGTGGTAATTTGTGGGCACTTTGTTTTTGCAAAAGGGGATGACTGTACACATTTTGGCGTTTAGCTTCAGGCCGTGGCTCTGGCACCAGTTGTCTGTCTCTATGAGGCCCTTTTGGAGGATGCTTGTGTCAGCTGGAGAGTCAATTATGGCGCCCAGTTTGCATTCATCTGCGAACTTGGTCAGCCACAGTCCTTCCGTGTTGGCCTGTACCTCCGAGAAATATATACCGAACAAGAGAGGTCCCAGGACTGAGCCTTGTGGGACACCACTTGTAACTGGTTTGGAGTCTGACATGGCTCCAGCAATTCTAACCATGTGGGTTCTGTCCTTGAGCCAGTTTGCAATCCATCTAGTGACATAGGGGTTTATATTTAAGCTGGTGAGCTTATCTATAATGCCTGAGTGGGGTATTGTATCGAAGGCTTTTGCGAGGTCCAGGTAGGCTGTGTGGACCACCTTCCCCTCGTCAATGGCCTTGGTGACTGTTTCAAAGAAATCAACCAGGTTTAAGAGGCAGGATCTGCCCTTAACAAAGCCAAACTGGGTAGAATTCAGTGTCTGTAGGTCCCCAATATCTTTATTTATGAGGTCCATGATGATCCTTTCCATAGCTTTACAGACCAAGCTAGTCAGGCTTATGGGGCGATAGTTTCCAGGATCCATTGAGGCACCACATTTATGGAGAGGGACCACTGTTGCTGTACTCCACTCTTTGGGCACATATCCTGTAGTAAGGCTAAGATTGAACAGTAGTTTTATGTTTGGGTTTAGCTCTTCTTGTAGTTCATGTAGGACGCAGCCCGGGACACCATCTGGTCCCATTGATGCTGTGTTTTTTGCTTTGGAGAGGGCGGCTCTTACCTGAGCATCTGAGGGGGGCAGCACTCTGCTGGGATAGATATTTGCTCTTTTGGTGGGGAGAGGGGGGAGAAGTTTGCGCTGAACCTGTCAGCTAGAATGTTGGCAATGTCTGTGGGTTCAGTGTATTTTTTGTCATTTTGGACTAATTCTGAGCATATCTGGGAATTACCACCCAGGTTCCTAAGTTAGTGTTAGTGCTGTATGCAGTACCTAGTAACAGCAGATGTGCAGCAGTGGCTGCTTTTATTACAGTATATACCAGCGCATGGTGTTAGTGCTGTATGCAGTACCTAGTAACAGCAGATGTGCAGCAGTGGCTGTTTTGATTACAGTATATACCAGCGCATGGTGTTAGTGCTGTATGCAGTACCTAGTAACAGCAGATGTGCAACAGTGGTTGTTTTGATTACAGTATATACCAGCGCATGGTGTTAGTGCTGTATGCAGTACCTAGTAACAGCAGATGTGCAACAGTGGCTGTTTTGATTACAGTATAATACCAGCGCATGGTGTTAGTGCTGTATGCAGTACCTAGTAACAGCAGATGTGCAGCAGTGGCTGTTTTGATTACAGTATATACCAGCGCATGGTATTAGTGCTGTATGCAGTACCTAGTAACAACAGATCTGCAGCAGTGGCTGTTTTGATTACAGTACATACCAGCGTATGGTGTTAGTGCTGTATGCAGTACCTAGTAACAGCAGATGTGCAGCAGTGGCTGTCTTGCTTATTTTCTCCTTTGGAACAAAGCCAAGAGACCAAGAACAGCATGCTGTGAATGGAAATTTTAGTTTAAATACATAGTAAGAGCTACTTAAAAAAACAAAAACTTACTCAAGTTCCTTAAAAAACATGGCATGTGGAATGTGCTCACTCTTACAGCACATTACAGTGTGCAGGGAATTCTGTCAAAGTGTACTATTAAAGATAGCTGCTTCCAGTCACTAAAGCTAAAAAAAATATTTTTTTAAGATGTTGTAATGTTTCTGCAGTAGTCAAAATGGTTGGAGTTCATTATTAGGTCATATATAGGTTATTACCAAATTTGAGGCCTTGTGGCTTTCGAGAGGTTTGATCACATTTGTCTCATACTGAAGTTTACATGTAACCATAACATCATGTTATTCCTTTTTAAATGTGGGGTGAGACTGACACTACTTTAAGAGGATCTGGGAGTTTATTCAAGTAATGAAGGAGGTGTTGGATGATGAACCTGTCATGTTTGCTACTGTTGTTAATGGAGATTATGAGGTCACTTGTATCTGCACATGTCTGCTGTCTGTTCTAGACACAGAGTCTTGAACAGGAAGGGATCTTTCATTTTGTAAGGCATAGGTCATCTCTCAAGATGTGGTACAAGACTGAAAATGGACAGTTCCTGCCTGAGTTACTGTAGCTTCCAAAACTTCAGGCCTCTATTAATTGAAGCTCTGCACCATCTGTAGTTGAACCATGTGTTCTACCACAAGCATAATGACAAGGACATTGTACCTCATAACTGACTGATCCATTGAGGTATAGAGGGACACAATGACATCTCAAGTACAAATATGAACCACTTGTAATGCCTTTCTTAATAACATGGCAACTTTGTTGCTTAAAGGAGAGGTGTCTGTCCTATAAATGTACCTAGGTCCTTAACAGTCTGTAGATTGTGCCCCACTGTATAATGGGAGGGAAGCTTTTATTTTTCAAAGGTAATTATGCTTTATTTACTGATACTGAGCATTAGAGTTTTGACTTTTACTCCAGGAGTTACTTTTAGTATGGCGTAATACTAACTTGTCAGAGAGGTGAACGGTAGTTGGACTACGTTTGAAAATTATGCAGCAAATTGGGAGATCCAGATGCTGTTAATTTTGACTCTAACTTTTGAGAGGAAGTTGTCAAAATGAGAGCACCAGGTACAGTGTCCTGTAGAGATCTCATTGGTTACTTCAGCTGGCATGAGTAAATGGCTGCATACCCCCATTATTTTGGTTCATCTTGTAAGCCATCTGGCAGTCCAGAAAAATCACATAAATCTTAACCTTAAGCTCACATAGTTTGTGTGAGTGTCAGACACTTTCGTACAATTGATACACTTGGTGTGCATTAATGTGACTGCGCATCAAATTAACAGTGAAGTCTTCAAAGAAGTTGACAAGGTTTAAAAGCTGTGGTTTATCCTTAATAAAACCATACAGAGTGGTAAGTTGCTTATATACTTCTGAATCATCAGTTTCCTTCCCATAGCCTTTTAGGTGATACAGGTAAAGCTGATGGCCAACAGTTTTCTGGATGTACTGAGGATATGCTGTTATAGACAAAGGGTCATTGTAACCTGTTTCCACTTGCTTGGCAGGTAACGTCTTTGGAGGGATGTTTGTTAAATAAGAAGTACAGTGGTTGTAAAAGATTTTATCTGATTCTGGCATGGAACAACTGGGAATATTGTTTGAATTTTGGGAGGCAGTGTTTTTGATCTTAGACATAGCTGCTTCTGTTTCATCCTGAATTATGTTTGGTGACTTGGGTATGGGTATGTAGTGATGTAGTAGCTCCAATTAGTGGACTGTTGAAATTCTCCATTTGGAATATAAATATACAGTAACATTGACCCGAATGGTACTGGTGTCTTTGGAATTGCTCCTAATTTTCTACTTTTTTTTTGCATTCATTAATACAGGTAGAACAGTGATCTTCATTGAACATTTTTAGACATGCCCTGAGTGAATAAACTCAAAAATGTAATCACATCACAACGCAGTCTGTCACACAGCATAGCAGTAAATGACATAACTTCTAACCTGAAGTACAATCAAAAAGCATTCCAGAAACAAGAAGTTTAAGCAGGATGTTTACTCTGTGAAAAAAATTCTAATTGTGGGGAAAAGGCAGTATTCAACCTGTAAGTGAATAGCTGGAAAATGCAGGAGAGGTACTAGATTAATTATAAATTACTGGTAATCCTTGTACTGCAAAATCAATACACTAATCCCATAGATTACTTTTCTGTAGTCAGTGAGGTAATATACCATAATGCTGTTTCCTTATAAATGCAAAATCTAACTGCAAAGGTGAAGTACAGAAAGCTGTGAAAGAAGTAGCAATGAGTAAGTAAATGTGACTAGAGATACCATTACCATATCATCTCCTTCTCAGAAACAGAAATTAAAGTAATTGAATCATATGAAAAAGACGACCAGGGGCATCCTGCAGTTAGACATTTTTAGCGGGTATAAAATTCACAAACAGCTATGAAAGGGGTAGGGGGCATATCAGTTTTAAAATTCTAAAGGAAGATATAACATTCTGATCAAATACATTGAATATATCTATAATATTTTTATTATTTTATGCCTTACCCCAGGCTAAACCACCTATCTTCACTCCCTTCACTGCCTTTGCATACCAGAATGTCACAACACTACTACTACAATTTCTCCTTGTTCCCCTTCTACATAAATAATTATTTTGTATTAACCTCTCCTTGCTACCATCCCAACACTCTTAGGTTGATTTCTCAACTTTCTAGTCAAACGATCCTTTATTGTGTAACACCTTATTTTTGCCTAGACTGACATATTATTGTAAGTAAGAAATGAATTTAATGTCCTTGAATTTCTGTGTCTGAACTAATGCTGTGTTACTCAAAGAATATGTTCTACTGTATATTGTATATATTGTAGAGTTTTTGGAGCTTTTCTCGCCGGGCCTCCTCTGAAAACAGGCTCCTAGCCCAGTCGGACTTTCCCGGTTAACAAATGTAATAAATTATTTTGCTGGAGATCAAAGGGGCTTACTGGAGGAAATAATTAAATTAGGTTGTGGGTAGCATTCCCTAGATACTATGGGATTTATAAATTATGCTGTTCCTTTCAATGCATTTTCCATCCAACCATAGTTTGTTTTCACAGATAGCCTGTCTGTTACACTAAAGTACAACACTTTCCTCAAAACACCTCTGATGTCTGACAGTAATAAAAAAGACAGAAATAATGCTAATAGTAATATGTTTCAGCTTGTTACTGTTAGACACACAAACTGCTTTTTGACAATCTTTATAAATGATCTTTGAACAGTGGTCAAATAACTGCCCTTTGCTTTCACACACAGCCTACTCCCTTCCCACCAAAGATATCTACCTTCTGTGTATATTTTTGATGTTGGATCATGTTGAAAATGAAAGAATTAATGGCCACAGTAATGTAGTCAGCTTTTCACGTTCAGACAACCCAGTCAGCTATTCAGTAATCATAAAATAATGGTCATGTAACTGACCTTTGTTTTGTAACACTGACTTCCCCCTGAACAAGCCACTTGCTGCAACAAAATCTGATAGTGAAGAAAGTGAAAATTAATGACCACAGCAACGTATTTCAGTGTGTTGCATTCAGACGACTCGAAACATGCCATACCAGGGATCATCTAACAGCCCTTTATTTTGGTTCTACTTTGGAATTCCAAATGTTAGAATGCCAAGGAAACAGTATGCAGAAAACTAATGACCAAAAGTTAAAAGGCTAAGAAATTAAACTGCAAGTGTTTTTTGTGGGAGGAGTAATCCGCCTGTACTCTTTGATATAGAGGGCTTGCCACCACATCTCCAAATATATTTATGCCAACTCCGAGAAGGGGAGAGTCTCTCAAAACAAAAGAATAATTGCTGGTGCACACTTAAAAATTGCACTTGTAGTGAGTTCCTTGGAAAGCAGGAATTGTCCTTATGTTCATCAGCATTTAGTGCTTTTAGCAACTGACGCCCAAGGAATGTCACTTTAGCCACCTGTAGATATGCCCTTTAAGTTCAGTTAACCAGACTTGAATATGAATAATGACTGGAAACACATCTTTTTACATGCAAAAAATATTTATTAGAGGAATCCAAAGAATTAACCAAAAAAACGAAGATCATTTCATACTTCTGCATATATATATATATATATATATATAACAGGGGAGTTTGGTGCTTGGGTTGACTTGTCATTTTGTACACCAAGCCTCTCCCTCATCCCTGTTTCCAGCCCTATCTCCAGTGGTAAGGCCTCCTGTGTAGTAATAAGAGCTATTCTGAAACACTGTAACTGTACTTTGATTGGAGCTGTGACATGGGTGGAGATTGTTGCTGAAGCTGTGGCATTTTCCATTGTACTTCCTAAGAACAGTATTTTAAAGTAACTCTTGAAAGCAGGATTTGACAGTGTAGTACTTTTGTGATTGGAGCTGTGACATTTTATCCTACAGAACAGACATTGTTAATATAGTGCTTCTTTGTAGAAGTCAGCAATACGTGAACTGTACTATTCTGACTGGAGCGGTGACATAGTGTAATAGCCCTGACTGGGGCCATAACATTGTGTACTGCACTTTATAACAATAGAAAATAGGCATACATTCTTAAAATACAGGTATGTTGTTATCTGCATGGTGTTGTTGCTGAAGAACTGTGACATAAGATTTTACTATTTTAACATAGACCAACACTAAACTGTTGGATTCAGAAAAGCTGAGCTGAACATTTTTTCTAACACAACTCTATGCACTGACAAAGCCACATTCTGAGATGCCTGATTAGGGTCCAATAAGTTGACATTTTGCACTGCATTTTGAATTAAAAAGAGGGACACGTTGTATAACTTAGAAGGCAGATCATCTGGAGCTGGAACATTTTGCATTATATTTTATACCAACAGAAAAATATGTTCTATTAAAAACATGGAGCACACTTTGTTAGTAACACAGTTCTGATGGAATGAGTAGAGAGAGCTGTGTGACATAACAGCAAGATTATCTGTTAATAGTAGCATTTAACACTAAACTACTGAATTAAAAGATGCAAAGCTAAAATACAGGTTTTTAGCAACATAGCAGCATATACTGACAAACCCCTATTATAAGATACCTGACAATGGGGCTAGTGCAGGAGTCCTGGCTGGAGTTGTGACACTGTGCACTGCATTTTATAGTAAAAGAGAAATAACACTGGGGTGGATACCCTCACCTCATGCTATAACCTAGCATTTTTTTTTTATCTTTCACACTGTACTGGGTTGGGAGGAAGAAAGAGACAGAGGGTTGGTAGTTTATGATTCAGGACCGTATGAGGCCTGTGATATCCATCCTTGTATTTTTTCAAAGGGCGAACAGGGAGTTTAACATTTTTAATAAAAGAAAGAAAATGCATTTTCATCTGTTTGTACCTAATGCAGTACTAGGCCCATCCAGGTCACTGTTTGTAATGCATTGTATTTTAGCTCATATGCAACCTCCAGATGTGTAGCATTAAGAGAATTGCATTCACACTTCTCATTAGCTCACAGAGTTGTTTCTTATACAAATTCACACACACACACACACACACACACACACACACACACACACACACACACACACACACACACACACACACACATACACACCCACACTGTGGCTGCTTCTAAGGGCTATTGACAATGTACACTACCTATAAAATGTTTTTGTGCTAGTTTTACTGCTAAGTGCTAAAATTCTCAACTAGAAATAAGTGCCTGGTATCTGAAAACTGAGGGACCTTCTTGATTATAGGCAGTGATTTTATTTAATTAACAAATCAGTAAGAAACAACAAGTGACAGAATTACATTGTGTAAAGAACAGTATTTATATTTCACATTAGCCACCAAGCACAATAAGTAGCAACATTAAATGCTTGTCTTCATAAGATGCATCACTTGTTAATTAATAAAATACTTCTACTTATCAATTAGTTGCATAGAATAGATACCTCTTACTTAACACCTTATTTATCTGTTTATTTAATTTACCATCCAGCCATTTGTTGTCATGAGTATTGTGCTGGCCCAGTGGACTGTTTTTAGGTTCACCCTGGGATAAAACAGAAAACATAGTGTAATTCTACAAATCTGAAGTACTAGTGTGTTATACAGTAAAATCCAACAGCAATCAAAAAGTGATATACTGTGATGGTGGCTAGGATGAGTTCGTAGGGGGGGATAAATCTATCAGGTTGGATTGTGCTTATGTCTTTGGTCACTCTGGCAAAAGACTGGTAGGTAAGTAAGACTGCACTGACTGTGTACCATCAGTTAATTAATAGGACAGTCATTAAGTGTAAAGGATTCATGGCATCATACCTACACTCGCCTTTGGATTGCTTCATAACATAAAGCACATGCACCTGAGTCCTAAATGAGTACTGACATTTCAACCATTGTATGAGTATCTTGAGCTATAATCCACCATGTTTTCAGTTGTGGAGCTCACACTGTCTCTTAGAAACTGAAATGAATGCAGGCTGAAGGGAAGGTTACTTAACTTGTCACTTCAGTTTTATTCTTCATACTACAGGTAAATAAACATTTTAACCAAACAAGAGGAAAGCCAATACTTTATTTCAGCCTGTTAATAAATGATGCAAAGAATGGCAGAACAAAGTAAATCAATCAATCAATAAATAAATAACCATTTGGATTCTCTGAAGAATCATTCCAGAAGGAACTATGTGATTAAACAGAGACATACTGTACAGATTTTTACATAATGTCCAGATTTTTTTCCTCATATTTTTGGTTCGATTTTCATAAAATTGTGGTGCATGTTTTCTACAGATCTAGATAATATTCAAGGGAGAATTATTTTTCTTGCTATGTCTTTGCAACTATTCTCCTCCATTTGCCTCATCTTTTCTCTTACTTTTAATGGTGTACAGAATTTGTATGTCTTTGGCTGATTCCTGTATCCCTTTTCTCTCAAACCTTGAGTCCATCTAAGTTAATTCCTCATCCCACTTGTTCCTGTCATTGTCCCACTTTTCCAGGTGAAATTATAACTTGATGTGCAGGGTTTCTACTTCTGGCAAGTTTAACAGGTAAGTACATTGTAATACCATTTCTTCTGTGTTAAGCGCTTCAGTTTTCAAGTGGACATCTTGCTTGACAGCCTGTTGATCTTTTTCTCTCTATCTTGCAGAACTGACTCCACATAGATACCTGCCCAATTAGAAGCCTACAGACTTCTACATCCACTTAAAATGTCCATCACTTAAAATAAGTTTTATGGAGTTGTGGATGATTTTGTTTGCAACTTTTTTCTTTTTTTTCTTTCCTTTCTTTATCAGTTGCATCAGTTAGCTTTGGTTGCTGGTAGTTGGTCTCTTGTGTTCATGATTTATGTTTTAGCCAACGTAGTACATCATACTAAGGACAAATGTCCCGATTGTGCCTTGTAGTCCCTTATAAAATGTGAGAGCACAGTAGTTTAAACTAAAAAAGGAGTGCCATTTCAGTTAGCAGTAATATCATTAATGTTTTGTTACATCTGCTTTTCTAAGTGCTAAGAAAAAAAAAACAGAAAAGTTGATTTTAAATACAGTGGGTACATCATATGTAATGCATTGGAAGCAGCCCATGCATATTATAAAACAAAGGAAACAATGAATATGACTTAATAAAAAACAGTGGCAATACTTGAAATAAATCATTTCTAAATCAGTGTTTCCTGTAAATGAGAATGTCTGGAAAATATTGTGGTGTACAAAGGACTTATTTCCCAGAGTTAAGAAGTTTTCAAACCATGCAGACTGAAGATTACTCTTGGGGCAGCATGTTCACAAATAGATGAATGCATGTAAGTTTTTCCATGTTTACCTTCTTGTGGTTACTTTATTGCATTTTTCTGTTAACCTTCCACTGAGTCAGAAGTTTATGTTTAAAAGAATGCTCAAATAATATATATGTTTTTTCTTTTTTTGTTTTCTTTTTCTAAGAACTTCACCACACTGATACCTGGAACAACAGTGGAAATTTTAGATAAGGATTCCAAAAATATCATACAGCTCATTGTCAATGCATACAGTGTAAGTACTTTTTTCCCAGTTTCCCTTTCTGAATTGTAAGATGATGGCTTCCTGTGCTCTTAATCATTATATTTTAAAACTTAAACCATTTAGTGTGTTTTAGTAGATTCGGCACTTAGGAAACTATCTACCTTTATTTCAAGTAATTTTCCACATTTTGCTTCTAGATGACACAGTTCATATTGCAAACTGGGCTGTTTCCAGAGCTATAACTTATTGTGTGTGTGTGTAGCCTTAGTGGATGTGTAGTGTCACTGGATGAAGTAACAGTACAGTTGATTTTCTGTAGTGACACAGTGATGTTTATGACACGGATTAGAGTCATTTTAGAATGTACTGGCAGGTACCTACCTGCTCGGATTGTGTCCACTCCATAAGAAACTGTTTGTCTTTTGTGTCCATTTCTGTCTCAGACTCAGTTCTTCTCAGAGGTACCTCCCTTCACTATTGCAAGATGCTATGTTTGTGCTACTAAGATATTTCTTTTATTTATGCATGTTGTATAAATGCTGTGAGTAATCAGCATTTACCATATTCATTGATAGTTGTTACTTTAGTTTAAAAAACACACCTGTCACTTTTATTTAACACCTTTCTCAAACACAAAGCACTGCAGTCTCATACAAGCTAAGTTAAAACTTCAGATGAAAAAAGTGCTATTTTCATTTTATTGCACTGTGGTAAGTTATTTTTTTACCTTACATTTTTCAGTAGTACATAATAAGGCTCCTCTCCCATAGTTGTTTGTCCTCCCTTGGTAGTTGTACACAGCCTGTACTCTGTTTCAGTGCATTTCCTGTCATTCTTGAGAGTATGGTTCTGAAACAATGCATAATAAATTTTCAGTAGTATTCTATAAGAGAAGGGACTTAAAGCAAAGGATACATGTAAGTGTGTGTGCGTGTCCATATCTGCAGAACAGGGATGTCGTGTATACCTTCTGAAGGGTAAGTGTGACATTGTGAAGGCCTACATAATTTTATTGAGTTTAATATGGTGTGTTTGAGCATTCCCTTTCAAATGAAGGTGCACAAAGCCAAGATGCATGCAGTCGGGCATCGCCAATAGTGTCTTTTGTTTATTTTAACCCCTTAACTGCTGAGCATTTCAGAAGGTCTGTCCCTAGAATACTGTCTGTTTTTGTTCTTTGCCTTTAAAAGCCTATATCTTCAAAATCATTAAACACTTATTCAGTTGATGAAATTTATAGAAAATATTACAGGCAGCACTGGCTACAAAGCTTGTTTGGACTAGGCTTCTACCTTGAAAGATAAAGGAGCAGATGCATTTTAAATTTTAATTAAAGAAAAAAATGTCTCTTTATATTGCAGAATATACAAACAGAGGAAATCACTTTTAGATAGAAATATGTACTGCTTTTAGGTCTGAAATTATACCAACAGTATATATTTATGTTTTTGATAGCCTTTTTTATTTTACTCTGATGAGAACTGAAAGCTACATGTTTGTTTTCAGCCAATTGTTTTCTGAAAGTTGCACTCTTATCAATATCCACAGGTGATTCTGGCATGAATTCTACCCAAAGTTAAAATGAAATACCTTGCTACCATTTCAAGATATTCTAATGCAGGTTTCAGGATAAGACCCCTTGATAATCTCATTTTGATTTTCCTTTCCATGGCCTAATCGATTTTAAGAAGAAATGGTCCATAGAATCTCCAATATTGTCATACTTCTCAGAGCTAAGGAAGTCTGTGTTTTGCTATAACATGTAACATTGACAAAAATAATTTTTCCTTAGCGAAGTGTGTTATTTTTATTCTCATTCATAAGACCACATCAGTAGTTTGACTTAGATATATACTGAATACGTCCACTTAAAAATATAAAATATACATTATTATTTGTGAAATGAATGCCAAAACCAGAGTATTCACATTGTTTTGTAAGACATCTACTGTTACTTAGCAGTATGCACCATTCCTTTGTGGCTGTAAGAAGCATTATAACATTTTTTTCCAAAATGATATATATTATCACCCAATGCCTAGTTGGTGGTTCCAGCTACAAATGTGCATACAGAGCTTATGTTTCTTGTAAGGTAGCTTGCTGCACGTGACTGTCTAAACTGGGCTGACAAGGTTATCACAAATCCAGTGACAAAAAAAGGGAGAGAAAAAAAACTTCTGGATTCAGAAAAAAAAAAATCGTTTTTACTTTTGATGTATTGACAACTCAATAAAGAGGCATTTTGACCATTACTGTATTCAGTTGTCTGATATAAAGTTCACCACACCAACCAAATGAAAACTAAGTTTGATGCAAAATGTTAATCCATGTCAGTAAATGCTCATGGACTAAAGCTTCCAGGGCAAGTTTTTGTCTGCATCTTTGTCTGCAATTTTTATTTCAGTAGGAGGCTTTCATGTAATAACAATTTGGTGTTTATCTACAAAAATCACCCAAGACTGTAATTCTACCCTTGTAGTTCTTGTGCAACATGCCTCTGAATTTCATTTCACAGCGTTAACCTCATGAAGGCATGACATTATAGTCAGGGTATATTACAACTGAAAGATATTTTTCTGTTAAAATATAGATGATTTTACCTCTGGTGTACTGACAACTCAACAAATATGTATATTAGGATATTTTTATACTAAGCATATCAAAGTTCATCACAGCAGCCAAAAAATGAAGCTGAGTTTAAAGCAGTGTGTCAGGATAATAGTTGTAAAAGCACATGGATGAAAGCCATTTCAGCCTGTCTTTGAATAGCTATATCTGACTCCTCATTTGACATTTCCCTCTGCTGCTTTCAGGTAATAACAACAGAATGTTGAGCTATACGACAGACCCAAGACTACAGTTCCAGTCTTGGAGCTTTCAGTGCAGTATACTTCTGATTTGGCCCACAGCTTTAAATGCCGGAAAGTGTGGCATTTTAGCCACTTCATGTTACAACAGAAAAACATATATTCTTTCTGGTGAAGTTTAGAGAAGTTTTACTTCTGATATATATTAACAACTCAATAAAAAGTGTTCCAGTGAGCAGAAGTTCATAGCATTATCCACACTGAAAACTGAGTAGAATGCACAAAATCAGATAGCAGTAGTAAAGCCATATAAACTAAAGCCATTGGGCCCTGACTTTGAAACAACATATCTCTGTTTCCCTTTGAGATTTCATTATGACAAATTCAGGTGAAAAATGGATGTTCAGTTGTAAAACACACATAGAAGTACAATTCAATCATCAGAGCTTCCAGTACAGTGCACCACTAAATTTAATTTCATACCTTTAGCTGCTTGAAAACAGGGCATTGTGGTCATGAAGTGCAACAAGTGGAAAAAGTAATTTCTGGTTAAATATAGAGGAGTTTTACCAGTTTGTATTGACAAATCAACACTGAGATCTTTTTGACCATTATTATACTCATCATACTGAGCAGAAATTGACCACAGCACCCAAAATGAAAACCAAGATTAATGCAAAAGGTCAGACTTTAGCAGTAAATGCACATGGACTAAAGCAACTCAAGCCCGTCTTTTTAAGGCTGTATTGATATCCTCTTTTGATATTTTAATACTAAACATTCATTCACATAACAGCAACATTTTCAGCTACAAGACATATACCTAAGGCTGCAGTTCTAACCTCAGAGCTTGCTACAAGACATATACCTAAGGCTGCAGTTCTAACCTCAAAGCTTGCTACAAGACATATACCTAAGGCTGCAGTTCTAACCTCAGAGCTTGCTACAAGACATATACCTAAGGCTGCAGTTCTAACCTCAGAGCTTACAGAGTTGTCACTGCTGAATTTCACTCCACAGCTTCAGCCACTTAAAAGCACATAATTGTAGCAATGGCATGCAGCAAATAAAAAAAAAATTGGTGAAATATGTATTACATTTACTTCTGATATAATGAGAACTTGGCACACGCATTCTGGATAGGCAGATGTTAACCTGGATTTGGGTAAATTTGCATGGAGTCATATTTATGGCAACAAACCACTTTTGAAAATGTCTCCTTTGGAAGGCCTTTTCAACCAACAGTAAGAAGGCCTCGGCAGCTCAGCTGCGCATCCAGAAAGATATAAATGAATTGAATTTACCGAAAACATGTGAAATAGTTTTTCCTGATTCAGACGACCTTCTGAACTTCAAACTAGTCATCTGCCCAGATGAGGGTTTCTATAAAGCTGGAAAATTTTTCTTTTAGGTCAGGGGTAGTAGGTCATCCTCCCTCATGATCCGTTAAGACGTGTGAGATGGTACATCACCCCAACAACACCCCAACAGAAGGAAAAGAGAGAAATATTTTTTTAGGAGGGATTGAATATATTATTAATAGGTATTAACAATTTTTATGGACTTCAGTATTTTTTTTTGGAAACAAAATCCGAAAGATCACTTTAACAGGGAGGCAGAGGTGCTTCAAAAGAATGTGCAGTTTGAACAGAGACAGAATTGCGGTCCTCCATCGCGGGTGGCTATATTGGTTCCACTTAAAAGGCTGTTTTAAACTGAAAAGGCCAAGCTTTGCTGACAAACTTGCACATGCACAAATGCACAACACAAAAAAAAACAAAAGGGAAAAAAAAAAAAAAAAGAATATAAAAAAAAAAAAATTGAATTTTCTGAAATTATAAAATTTCTTTCCCATATACGCCTTGAGCTTGGCATTCAAGACCACGAGTTGGCATTTGAAAAAAAGTGACCGAATTGGCCGATATAAATGCATAATGATAAAAAAATTTTGAATAAGGCATGAAGTGGCATATATGATGAATGGGAGATAGAAGAAGAGATCAATGGAAAAGAAGCTGTAGTTCTAGAGTATGTAAATGCTTCAAATATCCCCTTTAAGTTTATTGTAAATGTCTTTTACCTCATGAGAGTGTGCCCAAAAAAAAAAAAAAAAAAAAACAATTAAAGTGTAAAAAAAAAAAGAAAAAAAAAAAAAAGGAAAAAGGGTTTGAAATCTAAGGTTTGATGGTTGGGAAGTTGTAGGGCAAAGGGTAGCATCTGGCTAATGGGCAGTTATAATAATACTAAATGTCTCGCAAGGGCTAAGCCAAATAATAATAACCATGAGGAAACAAAAGATAAAATACAAATTTTTGCCCACAAAATAGGGGGAATTGATGCATTTAATTTTTAAATGTAGGTTTGTTAGTGGTTATTCTCTTACTCTTTGTACTGCTTGTTGACCTTGAATATGTTCAACTATTCCTGAAAGCTACAGTTAAGAGGAGTTAACTTTGTGGTGTAGTGGTAGAAAGCCCTGACAATGCCACACAGTACTGAGAGTTTGATTAACGACTTGTATGCCTAGCAGGGCTGGCCGGGGAAGATGGGAGTGAGTGAACACTGCCAGTTTGACCATCCTAGTAGGTGAGCAGCAGATCTGGCTCACTGCATTGATGACACCTAGTGGGAGTACTAGGTTTCCTCTAGTGGAGCTTTGAGCCAGCCGTGCACAGTCTACTGTAATGTATTTGCATAATGCAGTTAAAGGGAAACTGGTACACAGAGGCATGCTTTCTTTCAGGATGCAACAATTGTGGACTTGTAGGAGCCACCGGGCAGAAGTTAAGCCACACCCCCGGGCAAATAATCTGGCCCACTTCCAATCCCCTGACTCTGGCAAGGTAAAGGGGCACTGATAGGGATTCCTTGGCCAGAAAAAATGGAAAATAAGGCTCTAGCCTAGCCAGGAATACCTAGTTCCCACTCTGCTAGAATGAATGGGACAGCTGGATAAAAAGGTAGGGGGTGTCATCAGGCAGAGTCTTGGGGGGGTATAGTTAAATAACTGGAAGATGGAAATAAATCTGACGTTTATTGTACTTGTAGGAATGGCATTAGGAGAAAGTGAAAAGGTAGTCAGGAAGACTACAATTGGTAAACCTAGAAGAATTGGTCTCCCGTAATATGAAACTGTTGACATAGAACAGGAATGGGTCAGGGAATATTTTTTAAATAAGAGACCCAGGACATATAATATAGAGCAATCCCTGCATTTGGTGCTACTACAAGAAACCTGTCTGACTTCCCTGCAACACAAAAACTTACGTTTGATTATCATAGTATTTACTGCTCTTTATATTAAAATACAAGCAGAAGAGGTGTAGTAGTCCTAGTCTGAGGAGAGCAAAGTTTAAATGCAAGGAGTCGTGGGCTGATACACTGAGAACATTTGTTTTGGTCAGAGTTTTTTTTTTTTTTTTTAAGGCAGGTTATTTGCCATCCTGAGAGTTTGTATAGCTCCCTCTCCAAGTCATCATGGTTGGAGTTTAGAGGGGTCCTCATTGAGGTAATGGGGACATTAGAGGGAGTGTCATTTCAGTCAGAAGAGTTTAACATTGTGACGTCTTAGATGGGTGTGCTAGGAGGGTAAAGGGCTGAGGAGTTCCAAAGAGTGGTAAGTATTTTCTGAAACTTGTTAGGATTGATGTATGTTGTGATCGGCAGCAAATGATATTATTTAAAGATACACTAAAGAAACTCCACAGTATATTAACTCTGCTGGTGGAGAAATTATACAGGATTCAGTGCGTAGACATTTTTCTAGGGGGCCTGATTACAAAAGTCTTGCTCTCCTTCTAAGTGACTTAATCCAGTGTAACCTCACCCTGATTCAAAAGTCTTGCTTTCCATGTGCCTGGTGTAATCCTACCTTGTAGAGAAGTCTTAGTCCAGATAATGTCACCTCTACCAAGAGCAAGTCTTTCAGAATCTGGTCCACTATATGTTGTCAAGTGATAGTCTCCACAGTGATGGCTGTTCTGTTACATACTAGAGTTCAAATGACACACTCAGTGTTTAGAGACTTCTTCTGTAATACTGCCTGTTTCAAGATTAAGCTACAGCAGATATTAGAGATGTTGCTGGATGGTGGAGGCCTATAGAGACCACACAGTTGTGTGAAGTGTCTATGAGAGTTTTAAATAACAGGTATTAGATGAATTAAAGAGCTATACCTAAGGATTAAAAATCATAAAAAAAATGTCATTCTAGAATGACATGCTTCACTTAGGCATAAACTGCAACAAAGGCCACAAGTGTTCTAGGTTTAGATCAACAAACAGAGAAGCATGAAGGATAGCTGGCTAAATTAATCCAGAAAGAGTTGAAATTTAGGAAAAGGGCTCTGCAGAAGACTTTCCTTGGGAAATTCCTCAAAGACTCAAAGGTCTAAAAACATAACTGAGACAATTTAACGAGTAGGCAGTCCATAAGTCTAGGATCCTAAGACCATAACACTCAAGGGTGATTCTAAATGTAGTGTGCACATTTTAGGGAATATTGCAGGAATCCCTATAAGCAGGATATCAGAGCCTAACTCATATAAGAGAGAATGGGAGATTTTTTTGGGGGGAGGGGGTGGTGGAGATATTGGTAACCATTTGAAATGTGAAGACCTGCTAGAGTAAGTCCTGAAACATGGAAAAACAAACTTGTGTAGCTCTCTCTCTCTCTCTCTCTATATATATATATATATATATATATATGTATATATATCCACACATACATACATATACCAAATCCAAGCTAGCCATTTCCAGGAATATTCCTTGAATATTCCCTGTTCTCCAATGTATGGATATCTCAAAGTTGGTATATATAAGTTTGGGGACTGTGGGGCTGCAGGGGGGCTTGTCCCTCTTCAAAAAAGAAATTTGAAGGAGAACAGTGATGTTTGAGATTCTCTCTTTTGCTGAGTTTTTGATCTTTTTATTTTTTTCGCTGGTCAGCACTCAGTATTTTGACTGCCAACATTTCACTAAGGAGCCAGAGAAATTACTTATCCTATTTTAGATGAAGGGGAAAAGATGCTGTAAGGCCTACCAGTGTTTAGGACCCCAGACCTCGATAGGCTAACTGTTGCAATCCTTTTGGAATGAGAGAGAATGGATCTGTAAGAGCTAGTGTAGTCAGTAAATGAAGTGTTGCCTACACACAAGGTGCAATCCGCATGTAAGGAAGTGGCAATTACAGTGATATCTAAGGACAGCAAGGACCTGATGAAACCTGGGTGAAGCAGGCCAGTTGTTCCTGAATGAAAATTTTGTTTTAATGTTAGTGCCACCAGGTTTACCTACTTTAATACCTGTGAATCAGTGTATATGTGTGTTTTGGTGATCGGTTTTGGATAGTATAGTTTAAACATTGTTACTAATATAAGAATCTGAAATACTGAAGGCCCATCTTTGGACAAAAGCCTCGACAGGGTGATGAGTGGGAAAGTTTGTTTGTGGTACTTTGGCTATTTGATTTTCTTCAGATGTTTATAATATTGCTACAAATGTATATTATTTATTTATTTTTTTACTGCAAAAAGTATATTTGGTGTTTCTGACCAGTCGAACATAAAAGACAGACTTCCAGCTAGTTTTCGGTTGTGTAGAGGGACAAGACAGGGGTTCCTGTTATCCGCAGTCCTGTCTGCTCTGTATGTTAGACCAATGGTTGTGATGCTTATGAGAGTAAATATCAGATATGCAGATAATATCAATATGAACATGAAAGAAGTTAAAAAGCCTATTGATTTAGCTGAAAGTAGAAAGCCCAAAAGCTGGTTTGCTACAAAACAGCTAAAAAAAAAAATGCTCCCTGCAAAGAGATGGGGAAGACATGAAGGCAGTGACAGATCTTAATTTCCTGGTCGCAAAGAATATTTAGCAAATCAGGAAAAGATAATATAATTATCACCCCCCTTGTCTGGTTTCATTATTCTATACAAGGGACTGTTAGAAAGATACTGCAACAAACTTTTTGCATCCTCTTTTAAATTATACCACTTCAATTTCGTTTGCTTTACAGCTTTCTTATGACCCTCTGACCCGTTTTCTCAAGTAACTATAACCCCGGATGGAGGGATTGGTTAGATCTGCTTTTCTTTTTGAGCATAGCATCGAAGCCTAATACCGTCTTGTCTGGGAATAAGTTCCCCAAATTCAACTTCCTAACAAACAATTTCACATCCATTAACATACTTGATAAGGCAAAGTACTTAGAAGGAACTCATTTTAAACCTTTCATAAAGAAATCAAAATATTTCACATCATTTGGCAGGTCGCTATAATTAGAAATGTTAACATTTTTGTATGAAACCAGTTCCTTCATGACATACAGTCATAGAGTCTTGGTTAACATTCACTTTCTTGTCTTCATCAACCCTCTCCCTCTCTCTCCTCTCCCTTTCCCACGTCTGTTCCGTTTTTTTTCACTGGTTATTTCTATGCTTCTGGTTTTAATTCTGTGCAAAGCATTTGGATTGCCTCAGAGGGAGAAATTCTAAAGGGGTTGGGTCCATATTTTCCACCAGTGTTTCCTCAGTACCATTAAAGTCCCGTGCTGCACTAACCTTAGTGGCTCCCGGCTGAAACTTACTATTAAAATCCTTAGATTTCGGTAAAGGGTAGGCTTTGTTGTTACTATATTCAACCAAGTCCTTTTGCATCTTTCCCATTTTCCTGTTTATTAGATCATTGCACTTGTGATCAATATCATTAAATACTTTAAAATATTGTGCACTGTCAATGGAATGCATAATATCCTTCATCAAGTAAAACTTGTATAATACAGTCATTGTTCCTAATTATGCTTCTCATAAGCTCGGCACCAAAACCATCAAACAACTCAGTTGTGGTGAAAATTGCTGCCATATATAATGTTGTTGGGAAATTTCTACAGCCGCAAACCTTTGGGCACACTCTTAATCTTAATACATTCTTTCAAGTACGAATTCTGAATAGTCAAGGTATGATATTTAAGAAGCTTTACCTTAAACACACCTATTTTGTCATGATAATGGAGCAGAATCAATTTTTTCATAATACCAATATGTTGTTTGAATCATTTAGTTATGGGATGAGATGTTTATTGATGTACTTCTATGTCTGGTTCTTTTGGATCATATGGTGAACAAGGAATTTATAAGTGTGCTCGGGTTCTTTACTTAGTTGTTCTGAGAAAGTCTTGCATTTAAAAAGGTAAAAGAACTTAACTTTCTGCATTTTTATGTTTTTACATTGTGTAATATTAATAAATTAAGTTTTGGTGGACTCTTTTCAGCTCCATGGTGTGTGCCTGCAGTTTGTAATATTCTAAGTTCATAGGTTTATAAGTTACCAGGCTAATGAACACTAAGGTCCCTACAAGCCTAGCTGTGCATGATAAACCATTTGGGTGGGTGTCTGGGGTGGGTGTTAGGGTGGTAACTAAGGATTTGTAGGAGGGGTGTTAGGATAAAGCTTTTCTTATTGCTGGCTTCTGTCATAAGGGACATGGGGACCAGACAAGCTAAATTTGGATCACTGGATTTAGTATTTCTGGTGCCGTTTGTTTTGTGCATTTGCAACAGATCAATCAGGCTGGGTCTGAGGAAGCCCTGTAAGTCAGGCAAAGATATCCTCACACCAGACTCTAGGAGACTGAATACAGTGACAGAGCCTTTAGACGATCATTGTAGGACGTAGTTTTCATGCCCTGAATTCTTCTGGTGGGAAACCTTAGTGGGTATTCCAACTGTTGCAAATGTCTAGCTAGATACATACCAAGGGGGTATTCTGTTTAATGATGGGTCTAATAAGGGCCAAGTAGAGTGGTCCTATAACTTCCTTGGAACTGGATGGCATACCCTTACCTACACATTGGGCAACTTAGAATGATTATCTTATTATCTTAGCTATATGTTGATCAAAGGCCAGATTGCTGTCTACATATGTTTCCAGATCCCTTACTTCTGGGTCGACTCTTAGGGTGTGCTTTATCGATGGAGTAATTTAGCATTGAGGTTAAAGCCATGGCTTTGGCACCAGTCATTTGTCTGGGTTAAAAAACACAAAAACTGAGGGAAGCTGAAAAAAAAAAAAAAAAACCAACCACAGCTCAGGGGATCACACCAATAAATATCCAAGTACCAGATGGTGATGTATAAAACCTTCTTTATTAACACAAGTATATCCTAAGCAAGTTTAAAAGAAGTGTCTGGGTTAAACCCTCTTGCAAGATTTTGGTGCCTTGGGGGGAATCCATAATAGCTACAATTTACAGTCATCTAATAACTTGGTGAGTCAGAGGCCTTGAATGTTAGCCTTGAGTTCTGAGAAGTAGATGCCAAACAGGAGCAGGAACAGCACAGAGTCCTGAGGTACTCTGCTGGTGACGGATCCTGACTTTTTGGATCCTGTTTGTGAACCAGCCAGCAATCCAGCAAGCTATGTAGGGATTAATGTCTAGCTCAGGGAGCTTGTCAACAATGCCTGAGTGGGGTATTGAATCAAATGCCTTTGTCAGGTTTTTATTAGCAGTATGCACTGTTTTACCCTCATCCTTTAGCATAATGATCCTCTTAAAGAAGCTAACTAGTTTAAGTGGGCATGACCTTCTCTTAAAGCCAGACTGGGATGGGTCCTATGTCTGCAGGTTGACAATGTCCTTCTTTATCATTTTCATATAATTTGTTCCATGGCTTTGTATATTAGATGTATTAGACTGATGGGTCTGCAGTTCCTTGGATCAGTTCATGGTCTGCCCTTATAGACGGGAATGACTGTTGTGGTCCTCCATTCACTTGGAGTATAGCCTGTTTCAAAGCTGTAGTTGAAGAGTGCCTCAAGTCCTGATAGGTCATGTTTTAGACTGATCAGGAGGCAATTGGAGATATTGTCTGCTCCCATGGAGGCAGTGTTCTTGACTTTTTAAGTGCCACCAGCACCTGGTCCCTGTTAGTAGTTGGGGGAAGTATGTTTGGGGGGGATTTCACCTGGGGCGAATGGGGGGTAAAGTTTGAGCTAAATTTATTAGCCAGTATCAGGGTTCCAACAGTGATAGAAGAGGGGGAAATAAGACAACAATGGTACGTGAAAGTGACAGATTCATTGCTTACTATTTTTACATGGAGACAAGCTGTCTGCAGATACAAGCAGGTAATTAGGAGATCTGCATATTCTCTTCTGAGGGAAATGCAAAATTTAAAATTACTATTTCAAGCAGCTCAGAGAAAAATAAAGCTTGAAATTATGAGATGTGAATACAAGATATCAGCATCCCCAGCAGCCTTAGTATTTTAATGCATTTAATAGAACAGAATATAATTTAATTTTATTTGAAGATGTCCAGCACACTTTTCCCTAGGGCTAAAATTTTATGTTTTCTGAAAGCAAAAAAGCTGTTTTTTTACATCTAGGAGGTTAATAGTGATAAGAAAAGAACAGACAACAAACAATACAAGTGGGAACACAGGCTTTAGCGTGTACTTTAGCATGGATAACTTTAATATTAGATTGGGTAATATCTCTGGGTGCAGCTGTCAGTTTGGGGAAATTGCTCCTTTCTGAATGGTTAAATTTCATTTTATGAAGATGTACATAGTTTTATGTGTTTTGCTCTAAGTTACTAGGGGAAGGGAGTGTTCTGAAAATGTATTTACTTTTTTGTTTGACTATTGTCATTGAAACAGAATGTCTTGTAAAATGTTGCATAGGTTCAAATGGAGAAGGAGAAGAACCAACTGCATAAACAGTGTGTGCATTTAACACAAAAGTTGGAAATACATATCCACATATAACCATCCACATATAACCGGTGGGAACAATAGCTTTTTATCATAATGACTATACTGTCCATATTACCCTGGAACATAAGTGGCCTTACAGGTGTAAGCAAAAAGGAATGAGTATTGAACTATATTAAAAAATGCAGAGTGCTAATAGCAATGCTTCAGGAGACACATTTGGAAAGAAATGAGCATGTGAATTTGATAAAAAAAGGATTACAGAATCGATATTCAGCATTTTATCAGCTACAAAGGAAAGCAGGAAGAATTATACCAACTGCATGTATTTATATCCCACAGAAAGCTGTTATTATGGAACTTAAGAAAATTTGGGGAGAAATAATCAGCTTTCAGCAGGCAATATTGCTTATAGGTGGGGACTGGAATTTGATTTGCAATAGTTAGGATCTATCAGGAGACCTGGACAGGAAAATATAAAAAAATGGTAGATTTCTGAAGTAATTTATGAAAATATTTGGTATGGAAGATGAATTCAGTAGTAGGAACTCTGACAGAATTTATTTACTTATTCCCCAAAGTACAGACAATGGGTAAGACTAAATAGAAATTATATTCCTCAGAAAATGCTGATTTAATTGAAAGCTTCAACACACATCCAATAACTATTTCAGATCATGCACTGATAAAAACTATGTTAAAACCTCTGTTGTTGTTTTATGAGTTTTTTTTATGTAATACATTTATGTTTTGAGCAGTACTTGACTTTGAAGTCTTTTCCCACCAGTGTGACTGTTCTTGGTTTCTGGATTGAATTTGTTGCTTAAGATAAAAATCCAGGGCAATGAGTAAAATGAGAGACTGGCTCTTTCCCACTTACCTGTTAAAGAGAGAGGAATTTAAGGAATTGGGTAGTGGAAATTATTCAGGAGTTATTAGAGAAATTAGAAATATCTTCAGAAGTTATAGCAAGTGAGTGGAATAAAAATGGAAGCATTTAGGAGTATGAATTAAAAAAGCTTCTGTTACAGCAGCTAAGGATATGTCAGAAAAGACTAAACAAAAGAAAACGTAAAAACTAATAAATTAGAAGTTCTTGTTTATAGATACGGATAGTAAGACACAAGAAGTGAAAATGCTTTTAGTCCCCTTAATTTTATATATATGAGTTGGGCATATGTTTACAACCAGAGAAGAAGTTGTGGACAATAATTAATAAAGAGTTGAAGGAATTTATCTGGGAGGGGAAGTGGTAAGAATTAAGTAGAATAAGTTGGTCCTTCCAATAGAACAATGTGGTTTAGGGTTACCTGATTTGAAGGGATATATTAGAGTTACACAGCGGAGGCTCATATATGTAACATAAGCAGATGTTTATAATTCAAAACAGAAGGAGATGGTGGAGGGTGGAGTTCAAGAAATAGAGGGATTTTGGAAGCAGATCTTTAAAGAGAATAACAGCAGCTGCACATAATATTATATTCATAAAGTAACCGAAAGTATTCTAAAAAGTAAGCCAACACGAGATTGGAGAAAGGATTTTGCCAGTGGAAATGACTACAGGTAGGGGTACAGAAAATAAGAAAGATGGGAGTTGTTGTTTACTGGTAAAACTGGAAAATGAACCAAGATATTGGGAGTAAGTAGAATGGGAAAGGCATTGGGAGTGGAATGAGGCCAAGAAGACAGTTGTCTGCAGGCTAGAGATTGCCTTCCCTACCAGGGATAGATATCGGATATATCGGATTATAGGCAAAGAAAAAGGGATAGGGCAGTTTTAAGTTACAGGCCTGTTCTGGTAGAATCTTTAGTAGAGTCTAGAATAGAAGCTGCTGTTAAAAAAGGTTAATTAGTAGGACATACAAAATATTGCATGATAACTATAAGAATCAATCAGAGGAGGTTAGAAAAGGTTGGGGACAGAAACTTGTTAAGCAATTTACAAGAGAACAATTGGAGGACATATGTATGGCTTCCAACTAAACAACAAAGTCCAGAAGGTTTTAAGAATTTTGCTTGGAAGTGTTTGTGTAGGTATTTTTGTAGCTCAAGTAGAAACTTCAAATAAGTTTTTCCTTGGGTAGATAGCAAATGTTGGAAGTGTAATGGGGAATAAAGAGGTAACTGGGTGCATATATTTTGGGAGTGTAATGAGTTGGCAGATTTTTTAAATATTCTCTACAGAGTACTCTGTCAGAAATTTTCAGTGAGCAAATGGCTGTAACTAAGGAAGTTATTCTTTTGAGCTGGGACATGGGATCTGAATTGCCTAGACATAGTAAGGCCGTAAGTTTAATTCTGCTGGGCTGCCAAAAAAAGCAGTTACTAGAAAATGGAAATCAAAGTCTCAAATAGCCGTATTTGAAGTATTGAATATAATAAAATTGATAAAAGGACTGGAAGAGGCATATTTAGAAAAGGGAAGGAGCAAATTACTTAGAAATGAATGGAAATTGTGGGAATAATACTTGCAGAATAATGTTCAGGATAGATATTGTGAGATTTAAGGGAAGGCAGGATGTATGTAAATGGAAAAAATGTAATATGGTTAGTTTAGTTTTGTTATTGTATGTTTGCCTATGTCTTAAGTGGTAATTTAATTAAGGTGTTTAAAAACACCATTAAAAAGAACTATGAAACACAAGGGTTTACATCCAAGGTTTTCTGCAAGTTCACATATTCAAACAGTTTTTTGGCATTTGAAAGTAACCACCCATATTACATCAAAAGAAACCTAGTTAGAAGCCAAATGATCCGAGGAGCCAGAATGTGCTCCACTGTTACAGATTTTAAATTAGAACTAGGTAATTTGAGTTTGATGTTTCTGGACAGAGGGTACCCCCCCCCCCCAAATGGTTTACGATTTGACTGACAAAATTCTGAGGGGGTGGAGAAACAAGTTTGTTCCACTTTTAGGTCAAGATACAGCCACAAATAGGGTGGAGAGACCTAATAATAATAAAAAACAAGAATATACCAATACTATGGTTACACAGTTTGGAACTTTTGATGGTAAAGTCATGGATATTTTGACTCACAATTTGTTAATATTGCAATGTAACCAATAGTTAAGTAACAAACCGAGAGAAAACCCCCTATTTACAACTAAGGTGGGACACAACTTGAAATTTTTGTTTGAACATCCCATCCACCAACAACCCACCCAAGGAGGTACAACTAATTGTGGTTTATGCAAGTAAGGAATTAATGGTAGGTGACCCCCAGAGAAAGATTTATTTGAAAAAAAGGGAGCTGTGATAGCAGTGGATTAGTATACATAGTTATTTGTCAAGAATTACATGTTCTACGTGGGGAAAATGGAGAGATCCCTACGTAAAAGAATATATGAACATTTATATGCTATTGAGACACATAATACTAATAATGCGTTATATAAGCATACACTCTTTTGTGGGGTTAGGCAAGGATTTTGGTTTGGTATCTTGGAAGTTGTTAAAAAAGATATTAAAGGAGGGGGGAATGGTCAAATAACATATATAGAAGTGAGTATAGATGGCAGATTTTGTTAAATGCCATCCACCCTCCAGGTCTGAATGACCATGTTTCCCTTGTACCTATACTTGAAGAAGGAGCGACCAAACTGTGAACTGTGAAAGTTTTTATAGAATGTTTTTGAATAATATATGTCTGTTTTGTATTCATATTAATAATTATTTTCATTTAAAATGGTAATAATTAATACATTGTGATTTTAGAATGACTACCTGAATGTTTTAAATGCTCATGAATATTTTTATTGGATAATTGAATTATTTAAGTATTTAATTGATGTTAACTAACTCAAGGATAAAAGCACTTTGTGACTGGATGTTAACTGTTTTGATAAAGTCCTGTAGTGTGGCGGACGAAAGTGTTTGACTTATTTTGTGGCTGAGCGTAAACGGAAGAATTTTACTTTGGACTCTTTTTTTGGTACCAGGTCTGGTTCCAGAGGTGTGTTGGTTTATACAGTTCTTGTTTCTCCTCGGAGAACACTTTTTCCTGTGCATTTGGTGTTTAAAAACATTGGTAACAGTCCTAAAGCTGAATTATTCATAGGTTCATAGGTTCATAGGTTCATACTAGGCTATCTGCCTGAGGGCATTTATAAGCCTAGCCCATAGTTTTGTGGCTTACGCCACCCCTTTAGTTTGGAGAAACTATGCCCATTATTTTGCTGTGCCTCTGTCGAGCAGTGACACTGAGGTAACCCCTGGGATGTATCTGCGATCTCCCATCCATTGGTCAAGATTCCTCTTGAACAAGGCCAGCGAGGTGCTCTGCTTCACATAAACCGGGATTTTGTTCCACAGCATAGGGAGTCTTTGGGTGATGAATCTATCCCTCCAGCACGTCCTATTAATAACCGTGTCGAGGTTTAAGTCTCCCGCCCTTGTGGCTCTGAGGGATCTAGATTTTTTGAGATGAAGCATGTTCATCAAATCTGGGTTTGACATGGCCTTGTATGTCAGGCATAGGTCACCTCTGAGTAAGCGGTAAGCAACTGAATATAACTGGAGTTCTTTCAGTCGGGCAGCATAAGACAGATTTTTGAGACCCTTTATCCTTTTGGTGAGGAACTTTTGTGGCCTCTCCAGCTGCTGCAAATGTCGGGTCAGATACATTCCGAATGGGGCATTGTACTCGATCATTGGTCTGATGAGTGATGAGTATAGGGAGACTATGATTTTCCTTGATCTAGATGTGAATCCCTTCATGATAAGGTGGGCAATGTAGAAGGTCTTCCTAACTACTTTTGCAATATGAGTGTCGAATGAAAGGCTACTGTCAACCTGGGTTCCCAGGTCCCTAATAACTTCTTCTGTGTTCAGGGGATTGCCACCTATATGGTAGCTAGGGGTAACCTTATTTTTCCCGAAGGGTATGACTATGCATTTCTTGGCATTTAACTTTAGGCCATGGCTCTGGCACCAGTTATCCGTTTCTGTGAGACCCTTCTGAAGGATATCTGTGTCGGATGTGTTTTCAACTACGGCGCCCAGTTTGCAGTCATCTGCAAACTTTGTCAGCCATAACCCTCCTGTGTTTGCTTGTACTTCAGAAAAGTAGATGCCAAACAAGAGTGGGCCCAGGACTGAGCCCTGTGGGACACCACTTGTGACAGGCTTTGAGTCTGACATGGCGCCAGCAACTCTGACCCTGTGGGTTCTGTCACTCAGCCAGTTTGCAACCCATCTTGTGATGTATGGGTTTACATTTAAGTTGATGAGTTTTTCAATGATACCCAAGTGAGGTATTGTATCAAAAGCCTTCGCCAGGTCTAGGTAGGCTGTATGGACTGCCTTTCTCTCGTCAATGGCCTTGGTGACTGTTTGAAAAAGTCAACCAAGTTTAAAAGGCATGATCTGCCTTTGACAAAGCCAAACTGGGTTGGATCCAAAGTCTGCAAGTTCCCTATGTCTTTATTTATGAGATCCATTATGATCCTCTCCATGGCTTTGCAGATAAGGCTTGTCAAGCTAATGGGATGGTAATTTCCAGGGTCGGTGGAGGCACCGCCTTTGTGGAGTGGGACCACAGTCGCTGTGCGCCACTCCTGGAGTGCGTATCCGGAGGTGAGACTAAGATTAAACAGCTGTCCTAACTGTGGGTTTAATTCCTCGTTGAGTTCATGGAGCACACAGCCGGGGACACCATCAGGTCCCATGGATGCTGTGTTCTTTGCCTTGGAGAGAGCAGTTCTCACCTGGGCGTTAGAGATGTTTGGGGCTACAATCATTTGGTATAGATATCTCTCCTTTGGGGTAGAAGTTTGCACTGAACCTGTCAGCCAGTATGTTGGCAATGTCTGTAGGATCAGTAATCTTCACATCATTTTGAACTAATTCTGAGCATATCTGGGAGTTTCCTCCTAGGTTTCTGACATAGCTAAAGAATGCCTTATGGTTGTCTTTAGAGTCCTTAGCTATTTTTTCTCAAAATTAGCTTTGAATGATTTTATGAGAGCTCTTAGCTTTTTACTTATAGTGATCAGCGGTGTCTTACCTTTTAAGGATTTTGCTCTATCTTGTAGTAGCTTTCTCCTTTTGTTGTAGAGTTTGTTTATGGCTGGGGTTCACCAGACTGGACGCTTGCCTTTGGTACAAAGAGTCTTTGTTTTGCTTGGGATTGCCTGATCCATGCAGCCCTGCAGGTGCTGGTAGAAGGCATTTGTAAGTGATTCAGCAGTTTGAGTAATGTTAACCGCCGGCTCAGGGGCCTTAAAGGAGACCACACTAGTCTTTAGAACTGTGAAGTCGGCTTTCGAGAAGTTCTTTACTGTGGTCTTTTTCATTTCGGTGGGGGCGGGATGAGGACCTCCAGCGAGATTAGTTTGTGATCAGATCTCACCAGTGAGGGGTATACTTCCGGCGTTGAACATTGTGCTCCCATGTTCGTGATGATGAGATCAAGTATGTTTTCTCCTCTTGTGGGGATGGTGACTAGTTGTTCCATGGCATTTGAGTTTATGAATTCCAGGAACTTTTGGGCTAGAGTGTTTGGGCTTGAGTAGTGTTCCCAGTCTATATTAGGGTAGTTGAAGTCACCTAGTATGATGGTGTTCGGAGATACATTTATCCCTCCAGTGTTTTCAGGAAGGCCATATGAGGTTCCTGAGTTTGCGAGGGTGGCCTGTAACATGCTACAAATTGCAGAGCAGTCTTGCCTATGGTTAATTGCACCTGGATGGTTTCCGATGCATCGTGCGATGCCACCAATCTTGAGGTGTGGGTGTCCTTGATGAATATGGATACCCCTCCTCCTTTCTTGGTATTGTCCGGGTTTTGGGGCGGACGCATGATATGAGGTAAAACCTGATAGTGCTGGGGTGCTCTCAGGAACCTTGAACCAGGTTTCTATCACAGCACAGACATCGATGTTCTCCATACTGAGAAGGGCCTCGAGTGCGTGCATCTTGAGGTTGAGACTTCTGGCATTGAGCAGCATTACCCTTAGTTTTTTTTCTTTGTTTTGTTCTAGGGTGGTAGGTTTAGAATTTGAGCCTTGCCTAAAAAAGGCACTATGGGGGTGGCAAGAGCCTTTGCCAAAATCCGGAATCCCAGGGGTGACAAGTGCAAGCCGTCCCTTGCGAAGCAGCATGGCTTGTCCAGCATGTCATCCCAGGCAGACAGACATTGGATCCCCTTTGAATGACACCAGAGTTTAATTGTTAAAGCTGATCTTCTTATCTCTGTATTGTGGCATCATTGTGGCATCATTCTTGGTGAAGGTAGGATACTGCTCAAGGTCAGGGTCATACCTGCTTGGGCTACATAATCAGAGAGCTCCTCTATGTCTCTTTTCATGTAGTCCAAGAAGGTACGTCTCAGGTCGTTAACACCAGCGTGGACAATGATTGAGTCGTACTTGTACCTGCTGTTGAGAGACCTGAGTGCATGCGTTATGTGGCGGATTCTAGCACCCGACAGGCAGCTTACTGTGACCTTCTCCTTACTCAGTCTGGTGAGCGGGATGTCAGTGTGTCTGACTATGGAGTCACCAATGACTAGTGTGTCTGGCATTGTGTTTGGCCTTAAGGGCTGTGACTGCTTGACACTCTGACTGTGTGGTCTATGTGTTGCAGGTGTTGTGTTCTGAGGTGGTAGTTGTTTGGGTGTCTGCTTTGGTGGCCTCTGCTGTTTTGGTAGATTTTTGATCAGAGCCTCCGAGTATGTCTTTGTGTGTTTATGTGTATGATTTGAGGTTGTGATGGTATTATGTGAGACTGGGTCTATAGTGTGTGTGGTTACCTTCTCCTCCTGTCTGGTCATGCCAGTCCTATGTTGAGAGAGCTCAGCCTCCAGTTTGGCCATATAGTTGCATCTCGCATGTATTTGTGTTTTGTGGGAGGAGGAGAGGGTTGTCTGTGTACATGAGGCAATTGTAACATTGCCTCAATATTCCCAGGTTCACCAGCTGAGCAGGAGAGGACATTAGCAACTGATCCCTCGACATGCTAGAAGGAATAGACAGAAAAACTTAAGAAAAGGTTCTGGGGATGTGGGTGACCGAGAAATGGGGTTTGCTTTTGGGGTACTTTCTATAACAAGAGTGCTGTATCGAGGTGATAAGTACTGTAGGAGCAAGTGCTTCGCTATACAGATAGAGAATAAACTACTTGGGAGTCAAGTAGAGATAATTTATAGTTGTAGGATACACTAAATAGAACAGTAGTATACTTTGAGGAAGGTAGTTTTAAGGGAAAATTTGAAGAGTGGACTTTAGGTAGCCCTAATAGTTTAAATCTGATTAACTTGGCGCTGCCCTAGTGTGCAACGGTAGCAGCTCCGTGCTAAATCAGCTAAAAGCGGCTAACGCGTGCTTTATAGCAGGGGGCTGGAAAAACAGGAAATGACCCAAAATGGCCGACGAATTACTAGTTGCTGCTTCTAACCACTCCTCTGAGGACAAACAAGCAGCTCAGTACTCCCCACTCCCACTGGTGAGTAAAGAAACTACCTCTGGCCACACAAGAAAATGGAGGAACACAGAAACCAAATACAAAACCCAGGGATCAGCAAAATCTGATCACTGGAACAACTAGCTAGGAAAGTTTAGGAAAGGAGAAATATTTTTTTGTTTTTTTGTTTTTTGCAAACAGACAGAAAAAAATGCAGTAAATGCTTTGTTTTCTACTAAATTGCTATCAAAGGTTGGTACACTTGAGTGTATTAGCCTGTTTGTTACTTTTAAGCAATACTTTAGCCCACAAGTGCAATCAACAATATAAGCTCACAAAAACAGGAAAATAAGGTAATAAAACAGTAATATAGGCACAAACAGTAGTCAAAAAGCTCAAAAGATCAAAAAATGCAAACTAAAAAGTTTAAAAAATACTAGTTGGTGAAGAAGAAGAACAAGGCTTTGTGGTGATATTGAACTGTTTTGTGTAGTCTATGTTTTGATTCCCGCAGCCTAAGTTTGTTTACTGTACAGCTCTGAGCAAGTCTTTTTACTAGACAGTGTTTGTGGACTAAGACTGGGAAAGGTCAGTGTTGACCAGTACTCCTCTCCAGTTAACAAACAAGCAAATAAATAAATCTACCATTAGTTCTGTAAGTTGCTCAGATGAGACATTTGAATCAAATAAGAGTCATAGGTGTTATTTTTCACTGTTTTTTAATAGTCTATGTGGGTTTTAATTATTTTTATTTCAACAGTGCACATGCACAGTTTTCTTGCTACATATTGACACATTCATTTCATTCAACCCAACTAGATAGTGTTAAAAGCAACCTGTAACTGACTTTCAACAGTGTGGAGAATTCATCTGGACCCAAGGGTGAGAATACCATCTGCATATTTTGTGATTGCTAAGTTTATAATTACTTGATTGATATTTTTTTTAAAGGTGGACAAAAGGGCTTGCACTAAAACAGGTCCCTGTGGAATTTCATTTAATAAAGTTACTAACGAACAAAGTTTATTACTTGATTGCAAAATAAATGGTCTGTTAGTAAAACAGTATGGAACTGTCCTCATATCTAATCTTGTGTAACTGTCATGTTTGAAGCAGATTGGCAACAGGTTGAAAACTTCCCTAAGGTCTCAAAATGTTCCCCCTGTAGGTCATCTTTATCTAAGACACATTAAATGGAGTTTGTGACAATATCAGTAGCAGTTAGAGTAGTGTTCCCTTTCCTGAAACAGTGTTGGAAACCACATAATAGACAGTTATTAATGTGTTCCAATATCAGAATTTAAATCGGCTTTTTAGATAGCATACTTGCAGGATGCAGGTGAGTGATAGACCTTTAGTCGTGGGGTATAGAAGATTGAAAAAATGGATGGGTCATTCTAGTCATCATCATCACCTTCTTTCGGCTGTTCCCGTTAGGGGTCGCCACAGCGGATCATCTGTTTTGATTTCTTCCTGTCCTCTGCATTATGTTCTTTCACACCAACCGCCTGCATGTCCTCTCTCACCACATCCATTAACCTTATCTTAGGCCTTCCTTTTTTCCTCTTACCTGACAGCTCCATCCTTAGCATCCTTTTCCCAATATACACAGCATCCCTCCTCAGCACATGTCCAAACCAACGCAATCTCACCTCTCTCGCTTTGTCTCCAAACTGTCCAACCTGAGCTGACCCTCTAATATACTGATTCACAATCCTGCCCATCCTAGTCACACCCAGTGCAAATCTTAACATCTTTAACTCTACCACATCCAGCTCTGACTCCTGCCTTTTTGTCAATGCTACCGTCTCCAATCCATATAACATAGTTGGTCTCACTACCCTCTTGTAGACCTTCCCTTTCACTCTTATTGGTACCCGTCTGTCACAAATCACTCCTGACACTCTTCTCCACCCATTCTACCCTGCCTGTACTCTCTTCTTCACCTCTCTTCCACACTCACCATTACTCTGAACTGTTGATCCCAAGTACTTAAACTCATCCACCTTTACCAACTTTACTCCCTGCATCCTCACCATTCCTCTACCCTCCCTCTCATTTACACACATATATTCTGTTTTAGCCCTGCTGACCTTCATTCCTCTCCTCTCTAAAGCATATCTCCACCTCTCCAGGGTCTCCTCAACCTGGTCCCTACTCTCACTACATATCACAATGTCATCTGCAAACATCATAGTCCATGGGGCCTCCTGTCTAATCTCATCTGTCAACCTGTCCATCACCACTGCAAATAAGAAAAGGCTCGGAGCTGATCCTTGATGTAATCCCACCTCCACCTTAAACGTATCTGTCACTCCCACCCCAGTCCTCACCAATGTCACACTACCCTTGTACATATCCTGTACTACTCTTACATAGTTCTCTGCCACTCCCAACTTCCTTATACAATACCACAACTCCTCTCTAGGCACCCTGTCATATGCTTTCTCTAAGTCCACAAAGACACAATGCAACTCCTTCTGACCTTCTCTGTATTTCTCCAACAACACTCTCAGTGCAAATATTGCATCTGTAGTGCTCTTTCCTGGCATGAAACCATACTGCTGATCACTAATCATCACCTCCCTTCTTAACCTAGCTTCCACTACTCTTTACCATAACTTCAAGCTGTGACTGATCAGTTTTATCCCTCTGTAGTTACTGCAGCTCTGCACATCACGCTTATTCTTAAAGATAGGTACCAAAACACATTTTCTCCACTCCTCAGGCATCCTCTGACTTTCCAAAATTTAATTAAACAATCTGGTTAAAAATTCCACTGCCATTTCTCCTAAGCACCTCCATGCTTCCACTGGTATGTCATCTGGGCCAACAGCCTTTCCATTCTTCATCCTCTTCATAGCTATCCTTACTTCCTCCTTGCTAATCTGCTTCACTTCCTGATTCACTATCCGCACATCATCCAACCTTCTCTCGCTCTCATTCTCTTCATTCATCAGCCCTTCAAAGTACTCTTTCCATCTACTCAACACACTCTCCTCACTTGCGAGTACGTTTCCCTCACTGTCCTTTATCACCCTTACCTGCTGCACATCTTTCCCGGCTCTGTCCCTCTGTCTAGTCAATTGGTACAGGTCCTTTTCTCCCTCTTTAGTGTCCAATCTCTCATACAACTTTCTATATGCCTTATCCTTAGCCTTCACCACCTCTCTCTTTGCCATGCACATCATCTCCTTATCCCACTTCTTCTTCGCCAGCCTCTTCCTCTGTATACTCTCCTGTACTTCCTCATTCCACCACCATGTCTCCTTGTCCTCCTTCCTCTGTCCAGATGTCACACCAAGCACCTTCCTAGCAGTCTCCCTTACTAGCTCTGCTGTAGTTCTATTCGGTAACTCTTCATTGCCTCCCAGTGCCTGTCTTAACTCTTCCCTGAATTCCACCTCACAATCACCCTTTTTTAACTTCCACCATTTAATTCTTGGCACTGCTTTCACACTCCTCCTCTGCTTTTTGATCAACAACATCATCCTGCAGACCACCTTTCTATGCTGCTTAACTACACTTTGCCCAGTCACCACTTTACAGTCTCCAATCTCCTTCAGACTGGCCCTCCTACATAGGATATAATCCACCTGTGTGCATCCTCCTCCACTCTTGTACATCACCTTATGCTCCTCCCTCTTCTTAAAATACGTATTCACCACAGCCATGTCCATCCTTTTCACAAAATCCACAATCATCTGACCTTCTGCATTTCTCTCCTTAACACCATACCTACCCATCACTTCCTCATCCCCTCTGTTCACTTCACCAGCATGCCCATTGAAATCCGCTCCAATCACTAGTCTCTCACCCTTGGGTACACTCACCACCACTTCATCCAACTCACTCCAAAATATTTCTTTCTCGTCCATCGCACACCCAACTTGTGGAGCATATGCACTAACAACATTCATCATTACACCATCAATTTCAAGTTTCATAAACATCACTCTATCAGACACTCTCTTCACCTCCAAAACACTCTTGGCATACTGTTCCGTTAGGATAACCCCTACCCCATTTCTTCTGCCATTCACACCATGATAGAACAATTTGAACCTGCCTCCTATTCACTTGGCCTTACATCCCTTCCATCTGGTCTCTTGCATGCACAATATATCAACCTTCCTTCTCTCCATCATATCAGCTAGCTCTCTCTCCCTATACTAGTCATACTGCCAATATTCAAAGTTCCTACCATCAGTACTACACTCCTAACCTTCCTCCTCTCTTCCTGCTTTTGGGCATGCCTTTGCCCTCCTCTTCTTCTTTGGCCAACAGTAGCCCAATTTCCGCCAGCACCCTGTTGGCTAACAGTACTGGTGGCGGTCGTTGTTAACCCGGGCCACGACCGATCCGGTATGTAATTATGAAATGTTCTCCGCATCAGTAATTTGGCAGAGGTTTTATGCCGGATGCCCTTCCTGACGCAACCCTCCCCATGTATCCGGGCTTGGGACCGGCACAAAGAAATGCACTAGCTTGTGCATACCCAGTGGCTGGGTTGGATGGGTCATTCTAGTGATACTGAAACTACTGAACTACTCAGGAAGATCATGAAGGATGTACCAAACCTTGATTCATACTATTCTACTGCTCCATATAATTTACTGACCTTAATTACAAAAGCACTGTATTGAAAAAATGGTTTTGAGGGATGGGTCATTCTAGTGATGTGTCTAAATTGGTTGGGTAGTACACCCGTAGTAAAGCATAGATTAATTATGTGAGCAATAGGCCTTGAAATAACTGGTGTGGTCTTTCAAAGGAAGTAGAGATGATTAGTGTAAGGATATGAGTTAGTCTTTCTTGGTAGCTTTTTTAAATGTTCCTGTATCATTAGGAGGAGATGATCCTGAAGCTGGAGGAGAAATCTGAACTAAGGGGTTATCGCTCCCAGTTGTAGAATGGGATATAGTTACACTAAGTTGCAAACCATTTTTTCGATACAGTCAGTAAATTGTATGGAGCAGTAGAATAGTATGAATCAAGGTTTGGTACATTCTTCATGATCTTCCTGAGTAGTTCAGTGGTTTGAGTAGCTGAAAGGATAATATGGTTTATTTGCTTCATAAATAAGTCATTTTTGTTGTTGCTTTTAAAAAGACAGTATTTTTGTAGTGTGAAAATAGTATTGTGGTTTTGTTGACTTCGAGTTATTTTATCAGTGGACACCAAGCCTTATCATTCAGTTTCATATCTGTATGTATTTTTTGTTGCAGTCCAAGAACAATGTTTTATTGTCCATTTTTCCTTGATAACAGGGAACAAATTATCCAACATGTTGAGTATTATTGTTAAATGTCTATACACCCTTGAATGGACCTTCCTGATGGTACAGAGGAACTTAGCCATCAACATAATGTTCGGTATGAAGTTGATCTTCTTTTGATTCTGATATGGATCTTGTAGCTGGGAGTATTTTTACAGATTTAAAGGAGAATGCTGCTACAAAGAGTTATGATTATTGAGGATTTTAGGCACAGTAGAAAGTTACATGCATCGATATAATAGACATAGTAGAAAGTTACTTGTATCTATACAAAATACCTGTTATTAGTACATCTAATGTATATCTTTCCTTGATTTTTGATTAGGCCTAGTACCTGCTGTAATGACTTGTGTTGTTATCGGTTGAGAGAATGCTGTTCAAATGAGATTTGTTAGGCTCTAAGAAAGTTGAAATTAAAGCTGCCCATTAAGATTAAATTCATCCCTTGGTTTATTTCTATTATATTGTCTATAGTTTTTTTTTTTTCAAATGTTCTGTATTAGTTATTGGAAGAATGTGCACATTTAACTTCATTTGACTGCCCAGCAGAAGGTCAGGTATTGACGTGTATGAGCTGTTTTTATTTTGATGTACTCAGGCTTGATTTAATGGCTTGACAACTTGACTATTTACACGGGGCCAAAGAACTCTACCACCAGCTTTATACTTGGGTCTCTTGTACCCAGAATGACAGAATTGACATATATTCCTTGTTTTTAAGTCATATCATTTGTTAATACACTACCTGCATTAATTCTCAATCCATTGATGATTTGTAGCTTCTGGAATGAGTAAACAAAACATGGAGAATTAGATGATCCTGGGATAATATCACTTGCCGCTACTGTTTGTTGAGGTAAAGAAAGAATGGTAACTATTGTATTGACAGCACACTACTAAGAGTTGACCCAATAGTCAGGGATTTGGGGACACAGATAGACAGACAGTAATCTAGCCTTTGACCATCATGTGTCTGTAGTTGTGAGGAACTCATTCTGTTTGTGCAACTTATAAACAAAAGTATAGCATCTAGGTCCAAGGAAGTCATTATTCCACTGTATTAGGCATCTGTCAGGCCTATCATTGAGTACAGTGTATTTTGGTATGTACCTAACTAGGCATATCCAACAATTGGAACATCTACAGAGATTCCTCACTAAAAGAATGCAGGGCATACATAAGATGTCCAGTGCAGACCAGCTCAGGGCCCTATCCCTGTATTCTGTCTCCTACAGGCTGTGGAATGGATATCTATGCCTGGCATACAAGGCACTGTTAGACTCCACTCTAATGAACCTCATACATTTCTGCAAAACAGACAGCACCAATGTTACCCATTCTAAAGACTTAAACCTTGTATGTGATATAAATAGGAACTCCTGGACAGACAGGTCTGCATCACAGAGCATACCCCATTTCTGGAACAGGCTCCAAATCAATGTGAAGCAGAGTTCCTCCCTAACCCAATTCAAGTGTAACTTGGACAGTTGAATGAGGAACAGGAAACTCCTCCCTGGTTTGGCACCTATGTCTCTAATGGACACAGGCAGCCTGTAATTGGTTAATCTCCCACGCTCCTGCTTGTAAATGTTTCATCTCTCAAGCTTTGTTTTACATTTATCTAGGGTACCAAAACATGTCAAGAGATTTGGGATGCATGGCTAGGCTTAAAAAAGCTCTTGTGGCCATTAGCCTAGTAAACATCTATGAACCTATGAACTTGAGTGCTTATATCTATTTTTGAAGAGGATTGATTGTTATGGATATTAGTTATGCTCTATCATGTGTTAATTGACTTGCCATTGTGAGGTTTAACTGTATTATTATATTATAACTCTTGCACAGTTTGATTTTAGAATTAGAAGAAGGAGAAAGTACAGAATTTAATAGTAGTAGTAGTAGTTAAAGCCAAAACTGCTATAAACACTAGGAGAGGTATGAAGTTTAATAATTTTCTCTCTGTTTTGTACTAATGTACATACTACAGGAACTAATTTCAATTTTGTTTAGAGGCAGACAATGTGGCTTATTTAGTGAGTGCAGTAGACTTGAGTGTATTGGAATATGATAATTCGTATAGCCATATATGCTACTGATGGCACACAAATCAGCAAGTATATTTGCTTACAGAGGTGGAGATAAGGTAGAGTCAGTTATTGTCATTAAGTGCACATCTTACATCCTGTACACAGAAGAACTGTTGCAACCTGCATAAGTGTTCAATAAATGTTAAATATGGAATTGATCTTGAAAAATGGATTATTGTAGTTATTAAACATACATTTGCCATGTGTACAATACACAAATGTTTGGAATGTAGAATAAGGAAAAAGGAGCCTGTTAGTGCAAAGCACTTGCTCTATGCACAACTTCCAGTGCAGAGTCGGGCAGTTTAAATTGCATATAGTGCAGAGGTTAATTTCAGAAATGTCATATATGAAGTTCATATCTCCTACTTATTCACTGAATAACTGGAACTGCTAATAGAATGGTTCAGAGGAACGCCAGTAATTTTAGTGAATTGTTTCTGTACTATTTTTATACAGAGAGTATACCAGTAACTAATTGTAACAAGGCAATATAAAAAGATTTGTAGTTGTTGGCTGAACATTTAATTAAATTACTTAATCTGCAGATCAGTTTTATTCTAATGCATTTGGACATCTGCAGATCAGTTTTATTCTAATGCATTTAGACACAAGTTAATTTGAGTCATTATACTAACTGTGTGGAAGTACTAAGGGATACATAGTTTTTAAAGTTTACAGTTAGCTGGAAATGTTTGAGACTACTAATGAATAGTGGAGTTAAATATTTTTGTTAGCGAGGCCCTTACAGATTTACACATTGATTAAAGCAATTTGTACATGATTATTTTGTTCGATAACAGTGTTGTTGTTGTGTCTTTCGGCTCTAAAATGAAATGCCATTTTCAGATGTATGTACATAACTTGTACAAATGTGTTGGAAAGTTTAAATGTGGCATTCTGTATACTGGACTAGTACTTAGTTAATATGTATGTGATTAGTCATTAGTTAATAATAATGTTATCAGGGTGTGGAGTTTTAGGGAAGTATATGTGAGCCCAATTCCAATGCAAAATGAACTGCTAATATATAGAATTTAAGAAAGTGCACATTCTTCAGTACTTTCTAAAACTTGCCTGTGTGTGGCACTGAATGACCAATGCCAAACCTGTAAGCCTTGCAGTAACATTGGTTGTTGTTGGAGCCTGCAGCCTCACAGACTTTCATGTCGAGTAATGTTGCTTCTTCATCCCATGTTACTTTATCTGCACTGGTTTTGCTCATCCATTACAGTGAAAGGAAGACTTGCAAACTAATAAATTAAACCTGATGGTAACTGCTTCCCATTTTTTCCTTTACAGAAAGGTGCCCTTTACTGCATTCAGACATGGGCCCTACTCTTGAGTACTCTGATTACAAGAAGACTCCTGTTTGTAGTTGTTGACAAACTCAAATATAGCTAAAATAGCGTACTAAGTTTTACCCTGAGTGACCTGACAGATTGTGATAACCAACATCAAATGACTCTGTGACAGAATTATGTTCTGCAATACACTGGCAGAATTACTTTCTGCAGCATACCTTTATTTGTAGAATAAATATTGTTATTGCTCAACCTTTGTGCATACATCCTTGTATAGATAAAATGTGCATCTGAAAATAAATGAAGAAATTAGAACTATATGACAATTTACTTATTTGTAGTATTGGAACTGCCTGAATTAGTGCCACATCAATCAGTGTAAAAACTTTATTGCTAGGTGTGTTTTGACTGCAGTAATCATCATTGAACTGTGTTGTGGCTTAAACTTAAAAGTATTTACTGCTTCCAGTGTCTGTGGAAAATCATTTTGATCATCTGTCTTATTTGCACGTATCCTTTTTTTATTACTATACCAGTGTATTGTGCTTGAGTATAAGCAAACCAATATCTGTATGTCCATATGGATCTACTTTCATATCCTGAATTATCAAAATCCTGAACTACACAATCCTGAGACCAGAATGTCAAAAGCTGACTTTACCGAAAGTTGAAAATTTCGAGTGTCAGAATGCCTAAATGCTGTTGATAGTTACACGGTGTGCTGGTTATTTGTGCCCTACCCCTTTAAGGTTTTCAGTTTGTGAAGGGAAACAGTATAATGAACATGAAGTTTAGAACAGTGAATCATTGGCAACATATGTAAGTATATAGGATTTGAAAAAGAAAAGCCAGTTGACGTTATTGTAAGGTAGGTTTGGTATAGGGAACCTAGTGTATTAGTGAATAGATTTCTCTGTTGTGTGTGCAAACGGGAAGGAAAAGTTGCAGGTAGTGTTTTTATGCATTTGTAGTAGTTGTTACAGTTTTGCAGACATCTGATGTTTATGTTAGGTAGAAGATTTTGTTGAAGTAGTAATTTAAAATAAGGCATTACTATTTTGTTAGAGATATGTGTCTTAAGTTATTATTTATTTGTTTGGTAATGTATTTAGAGTTTTAAATTGTGCAGTATAATACTTGAAATGTGTGGTGTTGGAAGTATGATCGCTGTACAGCGCAGAATGGCATATTTACCATTTTTCTTCTCTGTAGTGCAATCTCGGAGTTGATATATTTAATTAGCAGGGAGTATGGGGGGTGCAGGAAGGATTGCATCTTGTTTAAACATATAGCTGTATGAAGTATATTGATTTAATTTGTTACTGTGTTTTTTATCGGAGTAGTGTTGGGTCATTCCTTGTGCTTATTTTTCAATATTTTAAATGTTAAGGTTTTGCATTTTCAGTAAGTTGAACTGTCGATGTTGTCATCTCGGGATTGTGTAGTTCAGGATTTTGGTAATTCAGGATATGAAAGTAGATCCATCTATATGGGCATGTGCTTGTGTGAGGGTATATCTTTATATGCATGCACACACGCACATACACACACACACACACACACACACACACACACACACACACACACACACACACTACAGCCATCTGTAGTAGGTTTGTATTGTGTGACATAGCCATACACACACATGTATATATATATATATATATATATATATATATATATATATATATATATAAATATATATATATAAATATATATATATATATATAGAGGTCCTTATATATATATATATATATATATATATATATATATATATATATATATATATAGCCATATGCTGACAAACACATAAAATTGTATCAGCCAATCTTAACTGTAAGAAAAATCCCAAACACACATGAGCATATTTTACTGGTTGAATAAAGGTGATTCATTATTTTTTCTCTCACTCCTAGTTTGACTAAATACCATTTGACACTATGCACCACACAAGCACATACACATGTAAGCTGAGATAAGCAATTTTTCTCCAGTTACTGACATAATGGCTTTGTCCCTCTGCATACACTACAGAGATGATGTCTGGTGTTGATGCGGAAACATTCCACACCAGAGGGAGCTGGCATAAGCCGAAGGAATCTGGGATACGTTGTGAATAGTCTGCCTTCTGGAATGCCGACGTACCAGAGTGCTCATAGTAAATGAATATTGATATAAATGTTGGTATTAAGGATCTTCACCTTATGGCTGTCTGTTTTTAATAGCAGGTTGGTCATTTGCTGTTGTGTAGGTTAATTTCAGAAAGTGTTCTGAAGTGCATATCTCCTACTTGTTCCCTGAATAACTGGTGCTGCTTATAGAGAGACCTTTTTGTTGCTGCTGGCAGTGGCTTTAACAGTTTGCACCTTATGGGACAAGGGATATAACTCATCACATTAAAAAGTGTGCTTTTAAGAGCAGAAAAAGAATATTTAGACAACAGGACATGTTCTGCAGTTCTCAGAGTTTTGTGATGCTTCTGTATGCTGCTTGATTTACAGTATATCCTGCAGCTCGTCACCAACTACTGATCTACTCCCAGAGATTTCTCATTTAATTATGAATATTGGCTTCATCAAGATACTAGAACCACTTAAGAACTCTATTTTGTAGGTCTCATAACATGGCCATCTTGATATGGTGCTGGACCTGAGACTATCTTTCTAGTACATTGCAGAAGTTAAGAGAGTTCTTAGAGATTGGAAACACTGTGGTATTGAAGTGGCTGAAAAACACTAGAAACATGAGCCACAAAGTGTCATAGAAAATGGTGAAGTTTACATCACATGGAATCACCCATTACCAACAGTTCAAAAGATAGATGTGAGAAAACTGGATATAGCATTCCATGAAAAGAAGACATAAGTAGCATAGATCATTGAAATCACCACACCCATTGACTACAGAGTCTTGTGTACAGAGAGACACAAAGTCATACAGTATCAGGATTTGCAGGCAGAAACGAGAGCAATGTGGAAGAAAGATACCCAGCCAGTCCCAATAGTAGTAGAAGCAATGGGTCTTATAAAAAGAATCTACAATTGTATTTAGATACGCTACCAATACATGTAACTGCATACGAATTGCAGGAGGAGTCATTACTGGACACATTACTGATGCTGTGAAGAGCACTTCTGGCTGATATCAAAGATTGAAACAATACTAATTTCATGAACTTTAATCATACTTTGACTTAAGAATGAGGTCTATTCCCATCATGCTATTAGAAACCCAAAACATTTGGAGAAATTAAAAAACAGGCAGTTCTTAATGTACTTAAACTGTGGTATTTATTGGCCAAACAACTCTGTCTAGAAAGTAGGAAAACATTAAGTTCAAACTGTTTGATCCCAAGACTGGAGTGCACTCCACTGGTGGTGTTGCATCATTCCCCTACTACCTATTACCAATGGCTGTAAATAAGATTTATTATTTCCTTCTGTTAGCAGGTAAAAGGGGGCATCACTGTGCTCTGCTTAACAAACTCAGCTGGCTACCTGTTAGTAACATGGTAACTCTCCCCTTGCGATTGATCTTGAGATTAATTTCTTAATTGTGGATACTGCCCCCTACTGGCAGTAGTATAAAGCATATTTATGTTTACCACTCTCACATCTTAGGATCAGGGGCCTTTTACTATACAGACCACTCTAGTCTTCTCAAAAATCTTCCTGCCTTCTTGGAGTCAACTGCTGCCTAAACAAAAATCTCCCCTTCTTGTTGTCATCAGATACTTCCTAAAATTCATAGGCCAAAACATTTTCCCAACTTGCATTTTGAACTCAGAAGATTTTTCTTTGCTCTGTATGGTATGAGTGTAAATAATAGTAGGGTTGCCACCTTTTCAAATGCCCAAAGTGGGACATTTGTGGTACAAACATCAGATTTAGTAGGCCGAAACATACACACAGCCAGTACAAAGGACAAAACTTCAATTTTTTCCCTAAATAAAAGCTTATTCTTGCAGCATTTTAGTTGCTTATTCTGTTTCTTATAACAGGTATTTCAGATACAGAATAACTGTTTTATGCAGCTATTACATAAAATATAGGAAATAATTTTCCCCTAAAATCTCAGGACATTTCCCATTTTTACAATTTTTTTGCAGAACACAACTACCCAAAGTGGGACAGGTGGTAACCCTAAATAATACAGGGTTAATGACCAGGTACTATCATAAAGGTCAGTTGCTTGTTGAGTTACTCTGAGAAGAGTTTTTGCATGACAACTACGTCTTAGTTCTGTTTTCAGTTTTAGACTTTGGTTATTTAAAAAAAAAAAAAAAGGAAGGAAAAAAACTTTGTCACTTGGAACAAGACCAATGTACTAGTGATCTGCATTTGGTTTACAAGCTGTGTTTTTTTGTTTAATAGGTTTACTAGTGCAGATACAGATGGACTGCGGTGGTGGTGCTGCGGTAGCGTTGTCGCCTCACAGTTGGACGTTGCCTGTTCGATTCTCAGTTAGAGCGTCTTCTGTGTGTCGACATGGTGAATGGGCGTTCCTTCATTGAAGGTTGTGCATTAGGCCTGGCAAGCCAGCATGTAAAAATCAACTGCCACTCATTAGTGGACCGGAGTTCCGCTGTGGTGACCCCTAACTGGGAAAAGCCGAAAGATGGTTTACTAGTGCAGATACAGCATGAAGCTTCCTGTCACTGGTACCTTTGTTTTTGTTTTGTTTTTTTTTTCTACCCATGTACATCCCTAACCTGTATATGTATGCAAACTGTATATACCCATTCTTATGAATATGTGTGATATATGTAGATTATGCAAGCAATAATGCCCAACAAGGGGTGTGTGTTAATGTGTAATTAATGCCCACCAAGTTGATCTATACCTGTGGAAGGGTGTTAATTTCACATTAACACACAACCTGAAGGGCATTGTTGCTCTTAGAGAATTGACTGTCAGTAAAATTGTTGTGTTTTACTTTATGATTTTTTTTTTTTATTACTATATTCTTTACTGTATTTTTGATGTAAAATAGTTCCTCCACCTAACATTTCAAACTTGCTGTAATATAAGTTAATGGTGTTGGAGGAAGCATTTTGCATCCAAAATATGACATTTAAAAAAAATAACCAGGTATTTACTTTATTTGTTGGTCCCTTACTCCTAAATCATTTGGTTCATTGGCAGTCATTGGAGACTGCATGCTAACAGAAATTCTTTACTTAAGCAACTTTGTAATTTTATAAGAGCAATAATTAAAATCTATTTCTATTTTAGAGCCTTTGTTCCCCCTTTGTTTTAGGCTTTATCCAGAGTTCTTCAGCTGAAAGGTCCAGAGATATGCAAACCTTTTTCCTGGTGCTGCTGCCAGTAGTCATCTCACTCACTCTCTCTCTCTCATGCACACACACACACACACACACACACACACACACACACACACACACACACACACACACACACATACCTCTACTTCAGAAAATGCATGCTAATGGAAACCCTGTTATTCTAGCAACTTTCTAAGTTTATAAGAGCCATATTTAAAATCCATCCCTATTTTTGGTCTTTTGTTCTCCGATATTTCTAACTCTGTCCAGATTTCTTGTGCTAAGAGGTTGAGAGGTACAGAAACCTTGTAACTGATGCTGCTGCCGCCATGGGAAAGCTCAATCACTCTCACTCTCTCCCTCACACACACACACACACACACACACACACACACACACACACACACACACAGTCTCTTCTGCTTTCATGCACGCATTCACAGACACATGCAGACAGCAACATAAACAGAGACACACACGCGTGAGCGCACACCCGCACACTTTTTTCCTGTTTATTTTTTTTTACACTCGCTAAACAGCAAAAGCGTTGATTAGCAAGTGTAAAATAATAGATCAGTCGATCTCTCTCTCTTACTGTCATACACAAATACAGTCTCACACACAGACATAAACACACATGCTTTTTTATTTTCATTTATTTTTCTTTTTTATTTGACACTCACTAAACAGCTAAAGTGCTGCTTAGCGAGCATAAAATAATCGTGGCCATTAGTTTTTTCTGCCTGAGCTCCATGGCAGCTTGATATTATGCCGTGAAGTGGCAGACTCATTTTTCAGTGGGCATTACTTGTACATTAATACCCTGCTGGAGAACATTCGTTCTCCAGTCAGGGTGCTAATGTACAGTTCACCCATTCTCTAATATTCTTTATATTCTGGGTCATGGCTGGAAAAGGTCTTTGGCCCAGTCCCACCACCCTTGTCTACAGACTAAAAAACTAACAAATGAAAATTAAGTACAAGTGACATGCTTTTAAACAGTATTTTCTACATGTCTACTTTCTCCAGAGTTTTAGCAGCATATACTGTCTGCTTCAGTCTCTTGAGATTTGGCAGGTCCGAAAATAAAACAGAGGAAGCAGAAGAAGAGGAGGAAGAGATATGTCAACACCCTTACAAAAGATGTAGGGCCAGTAGCTTCTGCAAATCTAATGTACTGTTTTGTGTTTTCCTTATGCAGAAGCCCCCTATGATCTTTAATGGTATCTGCTTCACATGAACTCAAGTTACACAAACTACTGGTTATTGTCCAGAAGCCCAGCTTCAGAAAAATATTTACGTTCTTCTCTGTGGGAATTATGCTGTGTACTGATTAGTCAGACTGATTTTTTTCTACATCTCTGCTGTAATGTTAGGAGTAAGCAGTAAACGTCAGCAGAGACATTGGGAATTCACTATGTGAAATGTGTCAGTGATCACTAGGGGAAAAAACACGCTCTTTGGCTTTTAATATTTGGTTTTGCAAACTTTGTGGTGATCCATTTGCCATCATATTTTCCTGGTAATCAGAGCTTTATAGTGATGTATATATGTTTACAACAGTAAACTTTGCACAAATGAGACCTATACTTTTTTCTTAGGGCATCTTGGTGTACAGTAAGTAATTTGAAAGTTGCAGTTCCATTTGTACCAGCACAACCGTTTTCATTAGGCAACTGTTGCTTTTATAAAATCTGCTCATGACACAGTCTCCTCTTAAGCATTCAGTTTCCCATGTGATTGACTGTCATTTTCTTAGTAACCTTCTTTGTATAAATGCTGCATCATATCTGTAAACTGCCCAATTCAATATCTCCAGCTATGGTGTTCAGCTACTAAAGGCCAGTCTTGTCACATGGAAGACTACTCAAACACGGGTTGTTGGCATTACATCTAAAGGCACAGCCATACTTCAAATCCTCTTAGTTTAAGCAATCTGGAAAAAGACAAAAATAATTGGGGGACAAAGGCCTATAATCAGGGCAAATTTTAAATATTGTTCTTATAAGCTTAGAATTTGATGGAATAACAGATTTTACATTAGAATGTATTTTCTGAAGGATATGAAGTCTGAAACTCAAATATCTGTTATTATTTGGTGACTTCAGAAGCACTATCGCTTTACACCAAGAGTTTCAGTTCTCGACTAGGGTGCCTTATTTCTGGAGTCTACATGTCCTCCCTGTGTCCACATGGGTCTCCTCCTACTTTCCAAAGACATGCAGTGAGGTGGATTTGACACACTAAATTGGCCATAGGAGTGAGTGTGCATTTGAGTGTGTGGTATGGAAGAACAACCACAGCAGGACTGCGCCCAGCAGTGTGAACCTTGGTTCTAAATGATTGTCACTACTGAAGTGGCACCCTGACCCCATGTGGCAAAATGGGAAGGGGGGGTGGATGGATGGATTTAATGACTGCAGTTCTCAATGATATGCTAAAAAAATCACTAAATTTCATGAGGAACAGACCAAGAATATGTGGCAAAAATCTGGACATTTTCTGAAATCCTGTACAACTGAGAGAGCGAGAGATGGACTCAGCCTGTGTGACACTAGTCCATCCTAAATCAGTTGTAATATTCAGGATTAGACACGTATGTTTCCCAGCAGAGCTAGCTCTTGCAGTTCTAACAACTGCTGACTGGGAACTGGTGCACTACAGCTCAGAAGAAGACCTTACAGTTGAGCAGTTGTTCTGATTCCCTTCACTCACTCCATACATAATCTCCTTAAAGATGCAGGGCAAGGTGTGCTAACCATGAGAATATAAAATGATCTTAGATGTGGGCAAGTGAAAAGAATATGTTAGAATGGAGTGGAAACCATTTCAAAAGATACCCACACTTCACTATTCATGGATAGTCACATGGCCTTATATGCAACAAGTGAAAAAAGAAGTAAGGCTGTAAAAATATCCTTTGTGGTCATAAGGCAGACAAGGTATCTGAGCAGCCCAGAATAGTTTGCAAAAATAATGTGTTTACCTATCCAGTGTCCCAAAGCCAAAATTGTCATTCTGCTTTAGCAGTGAATGCACCCTAGTTTAGACTTGGCCTAGTTATAACAGCTTAAAAGTCAGTGGGTATCGTGACACTGACGTTTTCAATTTAAAAGCGCACTGTCTTCCCTTCTTAGAAAAGTACTAGACATACCACCAGACCATGGTGGTCCTGGTTCAAACTGTATCCCTCTCATTTTTGAAAACATTTGCAGCATTGTTTGCTTTATTGCTACCATATATATTCACTGCTTATCTTGATTTCTGGTCTCTTCAGTAATGTACAGTAATCTGCATTGGGTGTCTCTGTCCATAAATGTCACAAACCTCTAGAAACCTGGCAACTACAGGCCTAAGATGGTTGTTCAAAGCTCCTCAAAAGTCATCTTACTCATCTTGACAGGAGGGAGGCAGCCTAGGCTGACTGCAATAAAAGTTCTAAAAGCCCAGTGAGCTCCATGTTGCATAAGTGGTGAGCCACTTCTCAGGAGGTTGCAGATGAGTAGAAGCATGCATGCTCCTCATGAGATCAGAAAGGCTGCCTTCAGGTGAGGGAGCTAGGACACACTCCCAGGCAGCACTATGATACTGCACTAGCATCCTTGATCTTCCTCCGTGGCCCTGGGCATGGGTCGGGTTGAGCCGTGAGAGATTAAGATCTGCAAGAGTTGATTCTGACAAAACTGTGATAAAAGGGCAAAGTACTAAACACTGGGGACAATAGAGTATTTGTGGAAAATGATTATTCACGGTACACCAGACAGAAGAAAAATGTATTCCAGTAATCAGGGAATGACAAGAGGTGGTTGTGATATTCAATCTGCTTTATCCAGCTGACTTCAGAATAACTTTTTCCTGTAGGATCAAAGTAATTTTTTGATGCAGAACATGCTAAGGACGAAATGCAAAAGTTTGTCCAAAAATGAACCATCAAGCAGAAGGGAAATCTGCTTCTCATTGTTCTGATAATAAAGCACATGTAGAGACTTTGCCAGTGAAACTTTTTCCGTTGTTCCAAAGGAAAATGCTTGAGAGACAGAGAAAAGCACAGGAGTTGACTATACGAATTAGGGGTACCTTGGAATTCAACCGGACTCTGGAGTTGTAAGATGGAGATGAACAGGAAGAAAATCAGCAACTGCGGAAATTAGTGAATATGAGCCTGAAAAGCATCAATTGCATTTATGAAAAACTGCTGTAAAAGAATTGTGTGTAAAGAGTGGACTTTTGTTAACTTTGTTAAAGTTGTGGAAACTGAAAAGGATTTGCATTACTTCATGTCATTAATGTTTGCATGGACTCTGAAGGGAGGGGATGAGGAAGGAAAAGGTAACTGTAAATAAAACAATTTATGTTCTTAGTATTTCTATGATAATTTTCACAATATAAATTGAATGTTTTATAGTAAAGTATTTTAGTTATTTTGTGTGATAAATTTATTAAAGTAAACAGATGCCTTTTTTTTTCTTCCTCGTCTATTTCTTTCTTCTTTTTTTATTAAAAAAATGAAGGCATTACAGTGCAAAAAGAGAAGAACAGACAGACTTAATAGGCTGTAATTTTGGGTTGTTGACTGGGGGAGGGTGTGTAAAAGTACACATATAATATATGTAGAGCTGATGTGTTTTCTCTTACTTGTGCATAGGTGAATGTCTGGATTAAGACCTTTGGCTTAATCTCATAACAAATTTTAAGTGAAAACAAGTAAATATGAGAACACAGAATGTAACGTATAAGCTCATGTATAGATGTTTTTACCCTGCAATTATAAGTGTGCATCATGTGTAATTTAAATGTGAAGTTTTTCTCCCCAGGTCTCTGCTGAAAATGGGTTTTACCCAGTCAGACTTTTCCTGGTCAGCACAAGTAAATAAATAAATAACATTTTCCTTTAGTAATAAATGTTTCAGCTTGTCTTTCAGGCTGCAGTAGAGGGTTGCATTTTTCTTTTTGCCACGGAGACAAGCTGATTATAGGGCAATAAATGACAGAATACTGGTATCTTCAAGGCTAAAAGGTTAATAATTTCTAAAAGCACACACATGTTCACATCTGGAGTATGGCTAATAGGCCGCGGTGGTGCAACAGTTAGCACTGTCACCTCACAGCAAGAGGTTCTCCCGTTCGATTCTTGGCCGGAGCACTTTCTGTGTGGAGTCTGCATGTCCTCCCCATGGTCGAGTGACATATAAAGACATGCAGGTAGGTGCGTGTGTGAATGGGTGTGCCTTCCTTGAAGGTTGTGTGTCGGGCTGGCAACTCGGCACCATAAAAATCCAATGCCAATCATTAGCAGACCGGAGTTCTGCTGTGGTGACCCTTAACTGGGAAAAGCTAAAAGAAAAAAGACACACATTTTCCCATCTTGAGGTGATAAAGATAAAAAAAAAAAAAGAACAGACACCGATTAGTGTAAGCAGAACCACAAACAACATGCATCTTAGCATGAGATAACTTCAGTTTCAGGTTAATCTGGGCCTGTGTTAGTAGTTTTATATGTATATATGGCACAAATATTCCTATTAGGAGGGTTAAACTTCATTATGTGAAGATGTACATTATGTGTCTTTGTAGTAATTTAACAGGTTCTGGGGATTTTCTGAGGGTGTGTTGGGTTTTTTGTTTGATGGTCTTTATTAAAACAAAAAATCTTGTAAAATGTGACATAGGTTCTAATGCTGATTGTAAGAAAAATGTATAAAGGATTATACTGCCAAACAATGAATGGATGTATCACAAAAGCTGGAAAAAGACATTTAAAAAAGTTGCGATATGTAATAAGTGGGAATAATGACTTCTTACCATAATGGCAACACATTCCATATTATATTGGAATGTGAATGGTCTCACAGGTATAAACAAAAGGAAAGTATGCTTATATTAAGAGATGCAGAGTGCAAACAGCAATGCTACAGGAGACACTTTTGTAAAGAAATTACCATGTGAAGTTGATGAAGGACTTCAGGATAGATGAGGAAACAAAAGATAATAATGACAGATTTGTGGTAGTAAGGGCCTACTGGCAAAGGATGGGGATTACACTAGCATGTGTTTGCATTCCAAATAAAACTGCTATTATGGAGCCTTAGAAATATTGGAAGAAATAAACAGCCTTCAGCAGGGAATATTACTTTTAGGTGAGGACTACAATTTGATTAGCAACAATCCGGATTTATTGGGGGCCTAAAGAAAAAATATAACAGGTTAGATTTCTGAAGAAATTTATGAAACATTAGTGTAAAAGATGTGATTTCAACAACAGAAACTTTAATAGAGTTTACATATTATTCTCCAAGGTGTAATAACTGGACTAGGCTAGAGAGAAATCATGCCTCATAGGAACATGCTAGTTTAATTGAGAACTTTGACATACACCCAGGAAGTGTTTCAGATCATGCACTGATAATTACTAAGATAAAAATAAAGGGTAGTGAAGTCAAGATGAGACACTGGCACTTCCCCACTTACATGTCAAAAAGAGAGGAATTTATGGAATGGGTAGTGGAAACTGTCCAGGAGTTATTAGGGAATATAGAAAGTACTACAAATGTTATAAAAGAGAAAACCACTTCCACACCCCATGAGTGACTCTCAGATGGACCTTTAACTCATGTTATCTGTATGAATACTACAGATAGCAGTTGAAACAGTGAATTAAAACTAGAACAAAATGAACTAATGTGGCAGTTACATCTAAATGTCTCAAATAAGCCCGGTTTTAGATGACATGATTTCTTTGTATAGTGTGTTAAAACAGAGGGTGGATAAACTAGAAAACTAGACTAATGCTTTTAAGCTTTAATTTTTATTGAGCTTTATTAAATTCTATGGCTTTAATAATGGTAGACATTATTAGCATTTCTATGTTAAAGATTTTTATAAACAAGTTTTAGAAGAATTATTATATATGGTATGATTTTAATGACGTTTAAATTGTGGTTACATTTTTTTAAATATTAATGATTTATTTTTGCTGATTAGATGTTTACGGAAATTAATTCATTATTTAACTGTTTTTGTTAGATGCTTTTATCTCTGAAGAAGTCTACAGATCAAGTGTAGACGAAAGCACTTAGATTGTAATAAATTTTTCCATGATTGATTGTCTTATTGTGTTCTGGTTAGACCATTTGTTGGTCAGCAGTTAGTGCACAGTTGAGCACTTGCAAATAGTAACATAAATTAAAGGTCCATTTGAGAGTCTCTCATGGGGTGTGGAAGTGTTTTTCTCTGTCTACAGTACATTATGTACACTAGAATGAGTTAATTGGTTACAGGTCTTTGTCATTTGTTCTACATTAATGTCCCCTGGGCTAACTGCGAGTAGATCTGTTTTTGGATACATCCTACTCTTGGAATTTTACATTTATTTTGGATATAGCCTATTTGTGGGATTTTCCATAGTTTTCACCTGTGGAGTTGCTACCATGAGATCTTACAATATAACTCCAGTAACTTTCTAGATATATTCCTAGGACTTTCAGTGTAGTTAAATGGTCTGTGATGGAAGCTATGTCCGTGGGAGACCTGTACTGTTCAATGCAGGACATGACTTTGCAGCCTAACCCAGTGGATAAAGGTACAAACATTAATTTGGGTTCATGATCAGCACACCTAAAATTTAAACTCAACTCCAGAGCTTTCTAATAGAGGCTCACTATTAACTCAGTTGAAACAATTTGAGGACTGTTTACTTATGTTTAGGAATTTGCATATGGGCAGCATTTGTTTGACTGAATGTATTAAGGTGAAAAGAGTTCCAAGAAGTTTGAGTTGCTGTAAGTTTCCAGTAGGTTTAATAGAAAATTCAGTATTGCACCACAAACTGATTTACCTTTTTGATTGTACAGGTGTAGAAACCATGAAATTAATTATTCCAGACAATGACTGGGAAGTGCACTTTTTAGAACAAGAGACCGTAGCAATTGACAGTATTGAAAATGATGTATTATTTGTTTCACATAAAAAAATTGTACAACACAATTTTTATGAAGTTTGATAAAATTGTAACAAAAATAAGGCCAGGTAGCAAAAAAAGCTGTATTGGGATAGTTCCAAAACAGAACCACTGGCTGTATATGTTGACTTTCACTATAAGAAATTAGTAGAAAAAAGGCATATAATATGAGACTCTTGACATTTCTTAGAACTTTTAAATGACACTCCCTTTAGAGAAGACATTTTATTTGTGACTCTTGATGTAGTTAACCAATTCTCCATCATACCTCACGACATAGGAATACAACACTTCCAGAATACTCTAATAAGTGACAGCAATAAGAGCCATTAAGAGGTGTTAATCATCCAGGAACTATTGGAAATTATTCTTCGGAACAATTGTATATATTTTGATAGTGAATATTTTCACCAGCTAACGGATATGGTGATGGGAACTAGATGTGCCCTCACATACGCAAGCCTAGTGTTAGCAGACTGGGAACATGAGAAGGTTTAATTTTCAAGAAATTGACAAAGTGTTCTGGTACTGTAGTTCCTGTACATTATATTGATTTTTTGGTCTTCTGACACTGCATCTTTTCTTAAATTCATGAAGTTTTTGAATAGCTCTAGTTCTTTTTTAAAGTTTACATGTAATTTATATACTGACAAGATTAACTATTTGGACATCACCATTTCAAAGGACGAGCAGAGAAAAAATATGCTTCCAGCATCTACCACAATGGAACTTATTCAAACTCCCTATTACACTACAATAGCTACCACCCCCACTTTCAGAAGAGAAATATAAAAGGTCACATGGTTCACCTTTCAAGGTTAGTCTCATTAGGTGAAGTGTTTTCACTGAGTTGGATAATTTAGTGAAAATGTTTCAAAAAAGAGACTACCCACTGCCTTTAATGTTAGAAACTAAGGAAGAAATTATGAAAGAAAGGGTAGAAAAATGTGCCCCTGTCTTAGAGAGGAGGCTTTATGAACACCCTTACCCCAATACAAGAGTTAAGGTCAACAGCGCAAGTAACACAATTAAAAATGAAAAAAATGCGGCTATGACCACTGAATTAAATAAGCTGTTAATGTTAAGGATCTTATAAAAATACATGGGAAAATATAGAATATAAAGAAAAATTGGGAATATATCCCAAGGTGACCTGCAAGAAAGGAGCCAACCTTAAGAGTATATTTAATAAGACGAATATTAGACCAGATAATACTGTATTTTCAAAGATGACAAAATGTGGCAGTAAGTATTATAGATATATTAATGATGGGCCATATATAGTAGCAGAATGGTTTGAAAAAATTCTAACTTGCTCAGGTAGATGCAATTGTAAATGGTGGTGTACATAGCTAATTGTATCTCCTGTCCATGTTTTTACATAGGCAGACTGACACGGACATTGAAAGAAAGAATTTCTGAACATGTGTGTGAAATTAAAAAAGGAAAATAAAGTAATGCTTTTTATAAGCATTCATTATCTTGTCTGTATTTAAAAAAAAATTATATTTTTTATTATAGATAAAGTGAATACTACAGGTAAAGGTAGAAACGTAAATTAAAACTAGAACAAAAAGAATTGATGTGGCAATTACATCTCAGTTCCACAAACAAGCCCAGTTTAAATGACATGATTTCTTTGTATAGTGTGTTAAAATAGGTGGATAAACTAGACTAATGTGTTTACGTTTTAATATTTATTGAGCTTTATTAAGTTGTATGGTTTAGTAATGGTAGACATTATCATTATTATTTCTATAAGTTAAAGATTTTTAAAAACAAACAAGCTTTAGAAGAATTATTATATATGGTGTGATTTTAATGATGTGTGTAAGTTATCATTACATTTTTTAAATGTCAATGATCCATTTTTGCTGATTGGATGTTTAGGGAAATAAATTCATTATTTAACTGTTTATGTTAGATGCTGACTTTTATCTCTGAAAAAGTCTACAGATAATGTGTAGACAAAAGCACTTGGATCGTAATAAATTTTTCCATGTTTGATTATCTTATGTTTTTGTTACACCATATGTTGGTCAGCAGTTAGTGCATAGTTAAGCACTTGTAAATCATAACATGAGCTAAAGGTCCATTTGAGAGTCACTCGCAGGGTGCTGAAGTATTTTTCTCTTTCTGTAGTAAATTGTGCACATTAGAATGAGTTCAGTGACTACAAAAGTTATAGTTAGTGACTGGGATAAAATGAAAGTGAACTTTAAAAATAGGGTAGAAATAAACAAAAGAGAGATCTGGTTAAGAAGTAATGCAAACTATTAGAGGGACTGACAAAGGATAAGTTCTACAAAATAAGGACAATCTCAGAGAACAAGAAAGGGTACAATTGCAGAGTGGTTAAGAAAATAAAGGAGTACCTGGATAATATGCATGAGTTTAGAAACATTGCTGTTATTAACAATTTTTGATAATAATTCCAGAGCACAAACATTTTTGGCACAATGACTAAGGCAGCAGAAAGTAGAAAGGGTTGTTGCCAAACTTAGGGAGTCTATAACAAATAAAATAACTAGGTATCCCCTAGTAGTATTAGAGATATTTGGAAAATTTATAAAAATTTGTGTGAAGCTGAGACGTGTGGAAATCAAGAAAAAGCATGGATAGAAATATTTAAGGAAGACTTATCTATGCCAAGATTAGAGGTAGATGTTGCTCAACAACTAACAGTTAAGTTAGGGGAGAGGAAATAAAAATAGTGATTTATGACCAATCTGTGGAAAAGGTTCCAGGAACAGATGGTATTCTGGTGGACGTTTGGAAGCCAGGAGGGAAGAAAATGATAAAGATCTGGAAGGTTTTGTTTAACAGTATTTTAAAAGGAGGAGAAGCACCAACATCCTGGAAAAAAGCTGTGGGGGCTGTAATACCTAAAGATGGTAAAAACCTGTCTGATCCAATTTCATATAATCCCATTACCATGTTAAACCATGATTATAAAGTGTGTGTCTGTAATAGCTAAAAGAATGACAAAGGTGATACCAAAATTGATGTGGTTTTGTGTAGGGAAGGCAAACTTTTCACAACATTAATAGAGCACTAATGATCCAGAGGGAAGAATAATTTAAGAAAATGCTGTTGTCATTGGTGGGTGTGACGCCCGTGCACTGGCCCAGCAATCAAGGAGCCCCAATCCTCACCACTAACACCAGTGAGGGGCATCCATATAGGGAAAGGATAATAAATACACACACAGTAAAGTACAATTTCCCTTAAGAGCACACAGAGATCACAGTCAGTCTGGGGCTGGTCTCTCCCTTTTACTCCAGGTCCCCAATAAGACTCCCCACTGGCACAGCTATAGGGTCCAGATCTCAGCCTAGTGGGCAAGTTAAAACCTTCAACACTCTCTCTGTCCAACCAGTGCTTTGTGTCCCTGCCCAAGTAGCTGACACACACACACACACACACACACACACACACACACACACACACACACACTTTGGGATAAGAGTTTATACAACCACACAGACACTCCTGGGGAAGGCTGGCACATGTTCTCCAGCTGTGCCCCTTTACCCAGGCTATATGGTAGAAATCACTAGCACCACCCAGCTAATATTTATCAACTACTCAAAGGCCCTTATGAAGGGTGTCCAATTATTACTGTGCAATATTACTATCCAAATGGTAAGTGTGACCAAACAGTCAAGACTTATTTGGAGTGACTTGGTACAGCATCACTATATAGATGCTATGTACTCTTAGAGCTTAAATTATCTCTACACAAAACAGCCACAGGTGTAAGGTTTAAAAATGCGTAATAATAAATAATAAAAACACAAGACAATACTTCTTACTACATAGTGCTAGTCAAGAGTTCAGTGATCACGGAGAAATACTTAAAATAATACCGTAGAAAAGTTCTAACATCAACACAGAAAAACACTTGGTGTAATCTGCCTAATTCCTAGCTATTTCTAAGAGAAAACACTAAAGACTAAGATACTACTTACATATAGCTGCAGGCAGTGCTGAGTTGGATGTTCTCAAGACAAAATGCTTTGAGCTCTCTGATTCTCTCTCTTTAAATTGATAACACAGGGCTGCTCCACATGACATCATTCCTCACACTTCTCTGGTGTTCCCAGGCTAACACAAACTACATTTACATTCTTTACACCTGGTCAGAAAGCAGAGCAATAAAGGATATATATATATATATATATATATATATATATATATATATATATATATATATATATATATGCAAATTCTAGCCATTACCTCTGGTCTTAAAACATTAGGCAGGATGCCTCCCACTAAACATATCAGCTCCGAATTTTGACATCAAAGACCGTCATAAAATGCTTAACTTAGCTTTTTTACAGCAGAGTGCACTGTTGTTACATTTTTGCAGTTCAATATCCAATGCAGTATTTTCACATTTCAGAGAACAAGCCTGTGGCATACATTAATATTTACAAATGACAGAATTGTCTACAAAATTCTATCTGACTAGGCTGGCAGCCTTCACCTATCTTCACAGTGGGTCTTGATGCAAAGAAAGCTGGAATTTTATGAGTAGGTCAATGAAAGCATTAACATTTCCTGATATAATAGTAAGGTTAATTTGAAGGATATATGAGGGATCAGAGGTAAAAGTCAATTTGGGAGGGTTCCACAATTTGTGTGTGAACAGAGGAACCAGGCATAGATATCCTCTTTTCCCTTTGTTGTTTACATTATATTTAGAACCATTAGCAAAGAAAATAAGGGACTCAGAAATTCAAGTATATAATTGGTATAGTGTCCAAGAAAAGTTAGCTTTATTTGCAGATATTATTTTCTACCTGATGGAACCAGAAAAGGGCATCTCAGTGTTGTGGAGCATTCTGAGCCAGTTCAATTTTTTGGAATATAAAATGACTGAAGAAAAAACAAAAGCTGCACCTCTAAACAATGTACCCACACATGAACTGGTTCAGTAATACCCGCATTTATGTGGACATGATAAAATGAAGTATTTAGGAGTATGGCATAACAAGGTTTCTGTTATGGCAGTAAGTATATGTTGGAGAAATTAAACAGAAGATAATACAGAAACCGAGAAAATGGAAGCTCTTGCCTGTGGATATGGATAGTCCCAGTAGTCGAGGAGAGGACCTTAGAAACTTCACTGAAAGATGTGAGGTTAAATAGATTATTAGACTTAGGGCCAACAAAAACCCTGGCCTGAATGTTAAGGTACCCTGAAACCCTTATTAAAAGCACGTAGGCTTATAGTTAAGTAATTGATAGAGTAATGCCTATGTGCCAACACATGCATATCATTTTTCAGCATGAGAATTAATGTGTGTAGTCTGTTTGCATACATTATATATATATTCCTCATTATGGAGCATGTTTTTATGTTACTTTATGTTTTGACGACACATGCATATCATTTTTCAGTATGAGAATTGATGTGTGTAGCTTGTTTGCATGCATTATATATTCCTCATTATAGAACATATTTTCATAAGCATGTTTTTGTGTTACTCTATGTCTTGAAAGAGCAGAGTTTCATTGTATGTTTGGGTTTTGGTTATGTTCCACAAATTTATCATGAATAATTATTTTTAAACTATGTAGTTAATGTATTTTATGTTTTTAAATTATCATATATTTGTAAGTAGTTGGCTATATTTTTAGTCTTTCAGTGTGAGACTCTTTTAGTTTTAGTGAGAATACCACTTTAATGAAATTGAATGAATTAGTTACAGGTTGGATTAATCAGTTGTTTAATTGGTATACTGTGGAAGTATAAAAGTAGAATTGTTCTTGTCTTCCAAGTTTTAATGGTCTAAGGAAGCCCGAAGGGGTGAAAGCGCTTACCAGTGCACGAATAAACTGAGTTTTTATTCCAGTTTGGACTGTTCCTGTCTTCGATACTTGTGTGGAAGGAATTTATATGCTGTTGAGTATTTGCAGCCTTTGTTTGCTCCTTTACCGTCTTTATTTTACTTTAAAATGATGCTGCTGTTTTTTTGGTAAGGAGCATTTACTCCCTGGTATCATTGTTTTGTGTCTGATTCAGAAACTAAGTAAAGCCTGTCTGAGGACCCTAACTTTTTAGGACACACTTAATGTTTGTGATACCATTTATCATATGGGACATGTAGTATCCAACTTTAACTGCTTTTTTCTTGGTTTCCAATAGCTTGCTTAATTTGATGACTTTTGGGTCATCCCGCTTTGTGTCTTAAAAAAGAAAAAACTTAAACGTTTATAAAAAATGTTCATACCTTAGCATGTCTGTTCAGGGCATTAACTGTTGAATTTGATTTAAAAATAAAATGTATTCAGAAACACAGAAAGCCACACACCATGAACAACTTGCAATGTACACTACAGTTTACACCTAAACTTTTTGTTCAGGTGTGGAACATCAAAGATGGGCCGTCATTGCTGAATGTGCATCATTTACAAAATGCACAAGGAAATGTTCCAGCATTCTTGTTTCTGATTCTCCCAGATGCACTTTTCCAATCAAATTCTAATAGATTTTAAGTTTGAACTTCTTTTTTGCGCAAAGAAAGGACCATCACCTAAGATTCTTAGTAAACTATTGTTACTGGTGATACTTTTCAAATTATCATGTAAATGTCTTTAATGGTGTTGGAATCAGCATCAGATGATGCAACGTAACCATTACTGTAGTCAGTGTTGGCATTATTACTAACAAAATTACTGCTGTGCTCAGTTCATCTGCTGTGGCTGATGTGTGCAGTATCTGAAAACCCAGAATCTGGAATAGGTGAAAACTTTTACTTATATTTTAGTTATATTTTCATAGATATTGTGAACAATCTCCTTGTTGTGCCCTCTGTTAATGAGCAGGTGTTCAAGTTCACCTGCTTCATGGTAAAAAGCAAAAGCCACACTAATTTTCTAGAAAGGCATACATAGCTTGACTTATTATGGTATTCTTTGAGACTGAGGATGTCCTTGTTTACATGCAGATAGTTGTTAGTAAACATGTTTTTTTCTAAAAACAGCTGTAAGCTCATTATTCATTTAAGGTAATGTCAGTTTCCGATGAAGAATGTGAAAGGAGTAAGAAGTCTGTCATAGCATTAATGTAAGCTAAAAAAGTCTACAATTTAATTTTCAGTTGGCCAAATAGAAAATAAGTTGTCAGTGTAGTGTGTGTATGTAAAAATTTGACAAAGTTTTAAAGACAGAGTTATACAGCTGACCTTCCACACAGTATGCTGAAAGTAAGTCAGGAAGTGGGGAGCAGCATTTATGTTGCTGAAATTTTTTTTCATCAAAATAAAAACATTGTTTCTCAAAATCATGTTTAGAAGTGCATATGTAAAATCAGTGCAGTGAGAAGTAGTTATGCAACTTGTAACTGTTTCTCATAGCTCTTACACTCACCCACGAACTGGTTAACCATCCTCTAAAGGTCCCATCCCTCCAATATCTACTCCAACCCTATCTCACCACCAGACCACTGAGATCCAGCAACAAAAATCAATTACAGGTTACTAAAGCCAATAACACTGCTGGAGAAGCACTATTCTCCAGCGCTATAGCCAAATTATGGAACCCCCCCCCCCCACAATATCCTCTCTACCATCATGCACCCACTTCAAAGCTTTACTTAAAGTGCACCTAAAAACATACTGGCTTTGCCCTTGTAACTCTCCCCTCTAACTTCTCCCACTCCATCTACCCTCTACCTCTCTTCCACCCCACAAACTACCTTTGATTACAGCAAGCTCTGATACTTCCATACCTATGATCTACTTATTATGTGGCAGTAACTTCTTATTGTAACAGTTGTTAATATCTGCTATGACTTCATGGATAGAACAGATGCTAGTTATCTACTAAATGTAGTATGTTCTTCATCTGTAACTATGTCTGTAATATTTTAATTGCTAGGATTCTTCATCTGTAACTATGTCTGTAATATGTTAATTTGTGGTGCTTTTCTCCCCGGGCCTCCACTGAAAATGGACCCGAGTCCAGTCGGGCATTCCCGGTCAACAAATGTAAATAAATAAATGTGCATGCAGCAATGTTCAGTGTCACCAAGAGAAAGTTATCTTAGGATTCCACTTTTCTCTACTTAGACAACAAAATCTCAATAATTATTTATCTAAAAAGAAACCTCCTGGTTTAGGGGACTTAGTTTCTGATCTACAGCCATGGCCTAATGTTGTGTTTTTATTTCTTAGCTGCCATAAAACTAAATGGAGGTGCAACATATTCATTTAGAGTTCCTGAATTCTAAGCAGTATTCCACTTTTGGGGTGCACCGCTTGGGGGAAAAATACACAAATTCAAGCTAGGCATGCTGTTGTACAATATGTCCAGCAGTTCTGAATCAGTGTTTTTGACTGTCATGTTTGTTTCACGTAATGTCTTCTTCTTGTAGCAATCGATGTTAACCAGTTTCATGTATATTTCAGTGTTGCTTCTACACATATCCGTTGCTGTAATGCCTATACTTTTTTTATAGATGCATAAAAGTGCAAGTGTATCATGTTTTTGAGGTAATTCTGGAAATGGTATACCAACTGTATACCTGTGACACAACCTACAATGAAATAGATGTCCTTTGTGCGACAGTCAGTTGTTGCTATGCTACTTAACACATTTCAGGGCATCTTTCACAAAGAGCAGTCCAGTACATTTTAAGCTGTTGAGGAACCAGATTTGTGTGTTATTCTGCCTTGAGAGAGTTAAGTGAAGTCAATACAGTATGCTCTTTACCAATTAATTTTTTCTTTTTCCATGGGATTTATATGTATTAAGCACAAACTAAAATAGTACCACTTTTATAGAAACTGCAAAGTCTTTAACTAGTCATCTTCATCAGTCTGACATTCAGTTCTGCTGGGAAAAAGGAGGCAGTGGTATAAGAGTGATGTATGCCTGGCTGGAAACTAAAGCAAAATATTATATAGTATCTGTCACCACATAATGTGCCCTTAATGAGTCTTGAATATCTCTCCCTTACCCCAACTATTGCATCTATTCTTTCAACAAAAGGCTTTGGAAATCCAGCTGAGTTGTTGCAGTACATGGATAGTCTGACTGGGAGCTTGGTGATAAAACATATTTCAGTTTTACTTTACATTGTACAGATCTATTAGGAAAAAGAAATGTATGCTGATTCTTGATTTTTGTAAGACTTTTTTTTGATGGGACAGTGTTTTATAGTTTTTTTTTTTGTAGAGTAATGGAGTACTCCTTATAAAACAAATACAAAATGAGTGGTGCCCCAAAGACGTCTGTCATTCTGTCCCCAGTGGCATTCTTTGTGGTGAATTCAATGTAGGACTGGTCCTATAGGAAGGGAAGGTCCGATTTTCCTGTTTATTGTAAAGAATGTTTGGAACAGCAGCAGAGTAATGACCAGGAGGACAGAAATGGGCAGCTGCCATGCATTTCACACATGGTACCTGCAGGACAGCTTTAGGGTACTGTATAGCTGATATTCTGTGCCCTAAATGCAAGTCACCCATATTACTTCCTTGAAAGCTTCTTAGGCTGATGATGAGGTTTGTAAAATGCAGGAGACAAAATGAGAGGATATAAAAGCTCTAAACAATGTGTCCACAAAATGGAATTTGGAGCTTCTGAGTCAGCTTAGGATAAATCATGTAATAACAAGGAGTTGTTCAGGTTGCAGGTATTAAAACAGAGTCCTGTGCTTGGAATTGTGTGCTGTGATGGAAGTGCTCATAAGCACATTTCAAGATAATTCCTTTTTATTTGTTATTTATTGAGGTGTATAGACAAGACTCTTGCAGCTCATTTTTTTAGAGTCCTTTAATAAGTTAGGAAAGAGTGTATGCTCTTAAAAGTTTGAATTTAAGAAAGTATTTAATGAACAGCAGTTAAAAAAATCAGTATGTGCCAGGTTTCTCTGACCACTTTACGGCCAAGTATGTGCTTTGCATCTGCATTTTCCTGGTGTGGGAAATAAAACGAGCCACTGGGGGATGAATGATAGATGCCTGACTGGAAACTAAAGCAAAATGCTGTGTGGCATCCGTCAGTCAGCAATGTGTCTTTGAAATATGGCCACATATGCCTTATCACTTAGCTAAATGTTTACTTATTTATGACCCCCTGATATCTTGGCTGATGCAATATGCTAGCCAGATCTCTAATGTTCCATCTCACAGAGTCTCAGCTACCTATATAGATTATAAAGATTCTTCACAGCATTTAATTTTGTTAGGTATCCACCTTAAAGACTTTTTACTTGATCTTAGTGGTTTTACTAGTAAACTCGGCAGTGTGTGTTTATGTGAGTGCGCATGCGCACACTAATAAAATTTTTCCTTGATAGTATATTACAGGGAATAATTTTAAGAATAGAAATGCTACTCTAGTAGAAATTAAGAGATGGGATTATAAATGAGCTTTGTTCAGCTATCATACTGAGGTTTGACTCTTACCCTACTGGGTAAATGGAGAATTGGAGTGCTCTTTTTGGGGCAGTGGTCATACTGTGATTCTTTTTAGGTACAACTACTACAATGACCATGGTAGTTCTTGCCTATAAATAGCAAAAGCTCAAAAGTCATATATTCTTTTTTTAACAAAAAGGTGCAGTGGTTAATTGATTTGTTTAAGGTTAGGGTGGCAGTGTTGCCATCCAAAAAGTCTGCTTTAAAATTTTTGTCAGTTTATGACAAAAGTGATCACTGTCTGTTTATTAAATTTTGTTCCATGTTGAACTTTTCCTGTCAAGTATTAGTTGGTGTTCTGTCAGATGTGCTGCTGCTTACAAAAAAGGTTTGTGTCATGTTTTATTGTGTATTCTGATAGAGAACAATCAAGTAATAGGCTAATTTCATACTTCATACATACCTATTTCCAGAAATGTATACTTTTTGATTGAAATCAGAAGCTGTGTATTGCAGTCTACTAAGTGAGGGTCATACAGAATAGTACATGATATTTTCTGATGATTGCAAAGTGGGCCCTGCCTCACATTTGACTTCTAATGGGATTGTGACACTCAAAATTGTATTAATAGTTTTATTGTTTATTTTAGTGAAGATAAGTAACTTCTGGTGGCGAAAGGAAATGCATTGTTCCCTAATCGTTTATTTGTTGTCATTAAACAGGAGAAAGCAGTACAATTAATATACCTTTCTCAAGATAGCATTCATGAACCAACAACAGTAAAATTTACAGATGTAGTAAGGCTCGAGTAAAGGATGTAGCCAAACATATACCACATACATCAGGATGCATACTCTTTTGGAATGTTTGTTGTTTTTCTTTCGACTTTTCCCAGTTAGGGGTCACCACAGCAGAACTCCGGTCCGCTATTGATTGGCAGTAGATTTTTACGGTGCCGAGGTGCAAGCTTGATGCCCAGCCTTCAATGAAGGCACGCCCGTTCATGCATGTCTTTCGAATGCTATTTGACCACAGGGAGGACATGCAGACTCCACACAGAAGGCGCTCCAGCCGAGAATCGAACGGGAGAACCTCTTGCTGTGAGGCGACAACGCTATCTATTCTGTGCATTTATTTTTTTTTTAGAATGCAAGTCTGGCTAAATGCTTTTTCTGTTTAAGCCTGTCCTTTCTGGAGTCTTAATGCATTCACCTGTCAAACCTGTGCAGATATAAATGCCACATGACTATGTAATTATTTATGTTAACCATAAATCTTTCTTATATAGTACTGTAGTTGTGCTCATGGTCCATGCAAATACCATTTCATTGGCAACATGTTCAAAGTCATAGGCTTTTAATAAATCGACTGTAGTAAATTGTAATGATGATTACATGATTCCTTTAGAACATAAAGTTAAACATGACAGAGTTTTGAGAAGTAAAAAAAATACTACTTTGTGAAAGAAGACAAGTCAGTCTGTCTGCAGTAAGTGACAGAAATTCTACAATTCATTGATGCCAAAACAGAATTCATTATTTATTTATTTAGTTACTTACATTTGTTGACCGGGAGTGTCTGATTGGATGTAGGTCCATTTTCAGCGGTGGCCCGGGAAGAAAAGCTCCACAGTTAAAATAAACAGACAATAGTTACATTGGATTACATAGTGATTAACAATTTAATATAGCAATTACTTACAACATATTTACAGATGAAGAACATAGTACATCAGTAGACAACTTGAATCTTTATCTGTGAAGTACATAACAGACATTATCAAATGTTACAATAAGAAGTTCCTGCTGCATAATAAGTACTAAGCTTATGAGCATCTGAGCTTGCTATAATCAAGGTAGTTAGTGGAGTGGAAAGAAAGGTAGTGGTTGGATGGGGTGGGTGATATTAGAGTGAGAGTTGCAAGGGCATAGCCAGCATGTTTTTAGGTGCGCTTTTAGTAAAGTTTTGAAGTGGGTGCATGATGATATGGAGGTAGTTGTGGGAGGGAGTTCCATAATTTGGCTATGGTGAGACAGAATAGTGCTTGAGTTATTGGCTTTAGTGATCTGCAAGTGATTTTTGTTGCTGGATCTTAGAGGTCTGGTGGTGCGATAGGGTTGGAGTAGATTCTGGAGGTATGGGACATTTAGTGGATGGTTTACTAGTTGGTGGACGAGTGAGAGTTGATACCACTGAAGGAGGTGAGGGAGTTCAAGCCAGCCCAGTTCAGCAAGTGAGAGACAGTGGTGACTAAAGTATGATGTCCCTGTGCCGAATTTGGTGATTTTGTTGTAGCAGGTCTCTAGCTTGTTTAGATCACATTGCCTTAGGTTTTTATTTATTGGAGAGGCATAAAGTAGGGTGGAGATAAGGTGGAAATTTGATATTGAAATCTTTGCTGCTTTGGTGAGAAGTTGCTTATTTCTGTATAACGCTCCTAGTTTTTTGTGGACTTCTTTATGGTCATGGATATGTGAATGTCAAATTTTAGTTTATTGTCTATTTCCACTCCTAGCAATTTGGTGTGTTCATTTGGGTATATAGTGGTGTTGTCTTTTGCTGTGATGTTAAAGTGAGAGTTGTTTTGAGTATGTTTGGTGGGTTGGAAGATGAGTAGTTTAGTTTTGTTTGGGTTGAGTATTAATTGGGCATCGGATAACCAAGTTTCAACAGAGGAAAAGGCTTCCTGTGTGACTTTTTGCAGTTTGGGTAGTTTCATAACTCCCAAAAAGGACATGATTAAAGACAAGGATGCTCTCTTTCTTATCTTTTACATCTTATATATTAAACATTTATCCCATTTGTTTGAAATTAACAACTTCCATTTATTTTCCTATGTTAAAGTTACCTAAATCTTCCTTTCACAGTTTTTGTTGGTGATAGTAATATATCTGCATTTGATCCTGTTGTAATGACATTCCAAAACCTCTGTATTTCCTTTATTTGATGACTATTGTCACAGCAAGATGTATGAGTAATCATGAATTAAGCTAACCAAAACGTTAAAGTATTTAAGAATTACCATTTCCCAAAACTTTTTCAAATATGACACTTTTGACATATATAAAAAATGGTCAACAGTTTACCAATATTCAGTAAGCAGGTAAACATCAGTATTTTTGTTCCTTTCTTTCTAAGACTGATCAAAATGAGTCTTTCCTCAACTCTTCCTTAGAGAAACTCTTTGTTTTAGTCTCTTTTGAAAAAAAGTCTGTTCATAAGTGGTGGTCTGAAATTTAATTAGCATTTCTTGATTTCAGGCTCATCCGCACTTATATATGTTTTTAAATATCTTTAGCCACTCCTGACCTCTGACGTCGAACAAATTATGAAAAAATATTTTATTATATTATAATCACCTTTCCTTATGCTTCTTGTCAAAATCTATATTAAAAGTATCAGTTACATGGTATCTTGGTAAAATGTATAAGACATTTTGATACTTTACTTTGTACATTGATTTTTTTTTAAAATCTGTTTATTTGATCAACCAATAATAAAGTTTCCAAATATTCATGTGCGTAGTTCTATGACTATATCATCCATTTTTTGATTTCTATTATTAAGCATTTTTTGGTTGCTTATTTCTTTTTTTAATGAGCTATCAACAATGTCTGATATATATAATTTGTGTCCGTTGCCAGAAGGTTGTATAGCAATTGCAAACATTGTTTGGATAACACTAAAAGCTCTTTTTAGTCATGTAATATTTGATAATAAAAATGTGCTGTATTCGTAACTCTAAGGAAAAGCATTATTTTTACTTAAACAATTTGCATCAACAAATAGATTATGTGTTTGATTTAGAATTTGACGGACATTTTTCCAGTCATCATGCTGGCTGGATCAGAATCTTCCAATGTAAAATAAGGTATGATGACTCAATTTATCAAAAACTATGCAGGCTTATATTCTTTCTCAAAAACCATTTTTCAGTTTATTTTAATACTTTCACTCCTGTTAAAAAAAAGAAACTTCCTCTTAACCAAATTTTCTTCCCATTTGTCCAGTTTGTAGCAGTCAAAGTGCTAATATTCTTCACATGTTTTGGTATTCACCCAGTGAAAAATCGTCATGATTTTTTAAGAAACTTAAGCACTTCAGTATTATAGCTCAGTATTTAATTTTGACAACACTGTTTCTTGAATGTTGGTTTCTGTTCTGTAACTAATGAAAGTGTGTTATTAATCATAGCACTTTCTGCTTTAGTTAACTTCTGACTTGCAAATCAGGCAGTAAGAGGTCTATGTCAGGTGACTCCTGCATTCTGTTTACCACACCCAGTGATACTGTTAAGCAGGGGAATGACTACAAAACATTAACAAAAACATGTTTCTCAACGTTGGTGCTTAAGTCAGTCTCAGTCTCAATCTCTTAGGAAGTTTAATGTTGGGGAATGATCCCCTTTTTGATACTTAGGTGCACTGCCTGTTATTGCAGATCTCAGCAGGCCAAAGCCAAGTAAATGTAGAAGAGCTAAGCAAATAATCTTCTATTGTGTAGTGCTATGCAAAACCAGAAAAACAAGATAAGTCTGATGCATCCTAGTCTTCTCAAATAATCTGACTTTATCTTAAGATAAGTGCTTTTGTTCAAAGACTTCATCAGATCTCGTTAAGCGTTTTAACAAAAAGATTTTTATTTCCCAAAATTAAGGTCCTGAAGTTAAGGTCCTAAGGAGAGCACCAACTTGGAGTTACACCCTTTGTTGATGCTTTATTATTTTCAATTTACAAGTTAGTGGACCACCCTGCAAGATATTTTTTCTGTGAGGTTTTCATAATATATAGCTGAGTAATTAAATGTATAAACATTACCTAAATTAAAGAAATAGTGTGTCATCTGGCAATCACTATGGAGAAGATTACAGTAAATTGTGGATTGACCTATCTTAACATGGACTATGTGATTTGTTGCAACGTCTGAGAACATTGTTATCCCTATGTGAACATATTTTGCTTGGCTAGCAGTTCTGTGAATAACATTTTAGAGTATTTCTTTTTTTCATTTTCTGTAATCTGGAGTTTTTTGAACTTGTAAAACTTGAAAATTTTTACTTTATATTAATGCTTGCATTTTATTTACCATCTTTGAAAAATGCTTTTGAAATTACTCTACCATAAAAAGAATGTTTACAGAAAATGGCCTGAGTTATTCAGTCCAGTAACAAAACTATTTAGCTTATCCAGCTCCCTGTATCAGAATATTTCTTTTTAGCTTATCCAGCTCCCTGTATCAGAATGTTTCTTTTTAAGAAGCACAATGTGAAAACTTTCCTCCTTTCAAACATAACCTTACCTATACCAGTGAAAGTGAGACTAATGAAACTATGAGTTACCCTGTTCTGTGCCCCTGTACAGTTGGCGTACGACTCAGATAACCATTTTGCTGTAACAGTACAGTGCTCCAAAATGCATTCTGTCACAATGTAGTTTTTTTTACCTGCATATTGTATCAACAAAACCATGTTGCTAGATATAGCATGCTGTCTGGATGGCTAATAGCATTACTTTAATGACTACTGTGTGTGCTTTCAGGTGTTGCCTGTCTTTTCAGACAGTATGTTTTTTACTGACAGCACCCAGATGTGCCAGTGCTGTTTACTATTGAGCTCTTTATCAGGCAGTTATATTCTGTAATATAGAAAGCCCATCTGATTGAAACATCTTTAAAATGAGTACTGTAGTATACTCTTTAGCACATAGTTATGTCTGTGTTACAGTTTTAAAATCTGTCAGTGATGCAGTCAAGTTCTGTTAAGGACCTATATGTTGGCAGCATAGTTACTGATGAAACAGATTTTGTCATCTTTAGGTGTTGCGATGCTAATATTTTTATTATGTTATGTTACTGGTCTCATTGCAGGAGTCTTGTTAGTCATAACATTTTGATTACTATTTCTAAGGGATCCCCAGGTGATTATGCATACCGTGAACCTAAATACATTTATAAAACACCGTTACTAAAATATCGGGACAATGCAGTGGTGCAGTAGTAGTGTTGTCTCCTCACAGCAAGAGGTTATCTGGTTCGATTTTCAGCTAGAGTGACTTCTGTGTGGAGTCTGCATGTCCTCCCTGCATTCGTATTCCGGTTTCCTCCCACATTACAAAGACATGCATCTGGAGTGTTTCTTCCCAGGCCTCCGCTGAAAATTGGCTCCGTTCCAAGTCAGACTTTCCCGGTTAACAAATGTTAAATAAATAAATTAAAGAAATAAATCTGTTGACACATAGACACACATATATTAATAGAAAAGAAAACAAACCATATTAACATTTTTTTTTTGTTTATACACATTATAGATTTTTCTTTTTTTTTATCAACTGTCTTTCAGTTCAACATTACATAAATCACTCAATTCCTGTCTTCTCTTAAACCTCACTCATCCTCCTGAACATTATTCTGCATGTATTGTTCCCACAATTTCCATTTTTTGTATGTAATTTGTTCCTTCTCTTTCCTAAAGATCCATCTTCCTGTTCTTTTATCACTTTTACAATATTCAGTACTTCAAATACAGTTGGTTTATATTTTGATTTCCATCTTCTAGTAGTTGCTTTTTTGGTACCCAACAGAATTAAACTTAATAATGCTTTGTTATACTTAGGCAATTCAGATCCGGTGTCCCAGCGCAAAAAAATAACTCCCTAGGTTTCAGACATATGATCCCCCAATATTTCTGATAGAACACTTTGTAGGGACTTTTTTAAAGTCTGCCAACTCATTACACTCCTAAAAACAAGTTCCCAGTTACCACTTTTTTCCTTATCATACCTCCAGCATTTGCTATCTACCCAAAAAAAAATTATTTGAAGTCTGCTTGAAATATAAAAATTCCTGTGCTAACACTTCTAAGCAAAAATCACAGACCTTCTGGATTTTGTTGCATACTTAACATATATGTATATATATATATATATATATATATATATATATATATATATATATGTCTTCCAGTGTTCCCTTGCAAATTGCTTTTCCACTTAATCTTTCCAATTTTTTTCTAATCTCCCTCGATTGATTCATGTAGTTATGCAATATTTTATATGCCCTACTAATTTTCCCATTTTAAACAGCAGATTCTGTTCTAGATTCATCTAAAAACTTTATCAGAACATATCTTTCACTTCCACCTCCTCTATCCTTTTCTGCTGCCTAAAATATTTTATCAATCCCTGATAGAGAAGGTTATTAACCTGCAGTCCAAACTTCTTCTTGGCCTCATGCCGCTCTATAACCTTTCTCTGTCATTATTTAGGTTCATAGGTAGATACTGGGCTATCGGCCCAAGGGACTAAGTAAGCCTAGCCAACAAGGTTCCCTGGCTTACACCACCCAAGAAAGTTATTTTCCTGTGCCCCTGTCGAGCAGAGCCACAGAAGTGATCCCCAGGGTGTATTTCCTATTTCCCATCCACTCATCAAGATTTTTCTTGAAGAGTGCTAATGAGGAACTTTGCTTGTCATAGATGGGTCACTTGTTCCAGAGTATGGGAAGTCTCTGGGACAAGAATCTATCCCTCCAGCATGTCCTGTTTATGTGGTGACAAGGTTTAGGTCCCCAGAGTGTGTAGCTCAGAGGGATTGGGATTTCTTTAGGTGTAGCATGTCCAACAGCTCTGGGTTTGACATAGCTTTATATGTTAGGCAGAGATCACCTCGGAGTAGGCGATATGCTACGGAGTAAAGCTGGAGTTTTTTTAGACGGTCGGTGTAGGGCATCTGTTTGAGGCCAGTAATCCTCTTTGTGAGGTACTTCTATGGCCTTTCCAGCTGCTGCAGATGTCTTGTGAGGTACATTCCAAAAGGGGCATTGTAGTCTATAATGGGTCTAATGAGTGTCGAGTAGAGGGGAACAATGACCTCTTTTTTCCTAGATGAGAACCCTTTTGTGATGAGGTGTGCCACGTAGAAGGATTTCCTGGCTACTGTGGCAATGTGATTATCAAAGGAGAGACTACTGTCTACCTGTGTCCCAAAGTCTCTTATCACACATTTGGCATTAAGTAGACTGCCGCCTATGTGGTAGTTCATGGGTGCAGAGTGTTTACCAAAGGGGATGACAGTGCACTTTTTGGCATTGAACTTGAGGCCATGACTCTGACACCAGGCATCTGTCTCATTGAGGCCCTTGTGTAGGCTGTCCACATCAAGTGGGGACTCAACTATTAGTTTGCAGTGATTTGCGAACTTCGTTAGCCAAAGGCCTTCTGTGTTAGCCTGTACTTCAGAGAAGTAGATACCAAACATGAGAGGTCCCAGATCTGAACCCTGTGGTACTCCGCTTGATACTTATTTGAAGTCAGATTTGGAGTCTGCAACATTTGCAGTGTGGGTTCTGTCAGAGAGTCAATTGGCAACCCATCTTGTGACACAAGGATTTATACCTAGTTTAATGAGTTTAGCTATAATTCCAGAATGGGGAGATTGTGTCGAAAGCCTTGCTGAGGTCAAGATAGGCTGTGTGAACCACCTTACAGTCTTACGTCTACAGCTTTGGTGACTTCCTCAAAGAAGTCGATCAGGTTCAAGAGGCATGATCTGCCTTTCACAAACTTGAACTGGGTGGGGTCCAGAGTTTGGAGGTTACCAATGTCTTTGTTTATGAGTTCCATTATGATACGTTCCATGGCCTTACAGATCAGGCTCGTCAGGCTAATAGGGCAATAGTTTCTGGGATCAGTGGTGGCTCCCCCTTTGTGCAGTGGGATAACTGTTGCTGTGCACCATTCAGTGGGCACAAAGCCTGATGTGAGACTATGATTGAACATGGTGCTTAGGTGAGGAGCCAGTTCATTCTGAAGTTCATATAAAACGCAGCCTGGGATGTTGTCCAGTCTCATGGATGCTGTGTTTTTGGCTTTAGAGTGTAGCTTTTACCTGCATAGTTGTGATTACAGGGACTTTGCATTCTTCCTTTATAGTTATGAACCCTTTAGAGGGTGAGAGAGGGTAAAGTTAGCACTGAGCCTATCTGCCAGGACGTTGGCAATATCAGTTGGTTCTGTAATTTTCATGCCGCTGTGCTGTAACTCAGAGCAGATCTGGGTGTTGCCATTGAGATTCTTGACATAGCTATAGAATGGTTTGTGGTTGTCCCTAGAATCAGTGGCAATTTTGTTTTTGTAGTTAGGTTTGGAGGATCTTATAAGGGATCTCAGCTTCTTACTGAGGCTGACCAGGGAACTCCTCCACTCATGGGATTTTTACTGTCTTTTGCAACAGTTTCTTCCTTCTGTTGTAGAGTTTGTTTATGGCAGGGGACCACTAGACTGGCTTCCTTTTTTTGGATGATAGTGTCTTGGTTCTGTATGGGATAGCACAATCCATGCACTTGTGAAAGTCTTATAGAGTGCATTGTGAAGGATTCAGCAGTCGTAACTGTATTGTCCATCTGCATGGGTTTCATGAAGTTTGCACTTCTGTCTTAAGAAGCATGAAGTTGGCTTTGGAGAATTTTTTTACCGTGATTTCCTTTATGGGGGGTGGGGACAGGATGTGGATATCTAGGGTATTTAGCTTATGGTCAGAAATGACCAATGAGGAGTTGACTTCAGGTGTGGAACACTGGTCACTCATGTTGGTAATGGCTAGGTCTAGGATATTGTTGCCCATGGTGGGAGTGTGGATAAGTTGATCCAGGGCATTGGAATTTATGAATTCCAGAAAACGTTGAGCGAAGGAGTTGGTACATGAGTAGTTTTCCCAGTTAATGGTGGGGTAGTTGAAATTGCCCATTATTAGGGTGTTTGGTTGGCCCCTAATATTTTCCAGTATATCAAGAAAAGAGGAGTGATAATCCTGGGGCATGGTGGGGGATCTGTAGCAAGCTACAATTTGGTTTGCAGTTTTGCCCAGAGTTAGTTGCACTTGGATAACCTTGGATGCATTATGCGGAGCAACTAGCCTGGAGGTGTGGATATCCGTAATGAATATGGACACACCTCCGCCTTTGGTTTTCCAGTCCAGGTTAGGTGGCCGAAAAGTGTGGTATGAGTTATAGCCTAGTAATGCAGGGGTGCTCCCCGGAGCCTTGAACCAGGTCTCAGTCACTGCACAGATATCAATGTTCTCCATTTTAAGGAGTACCTTGAGGGAGTGCATTTTGAGATTTATATCTCTAGCATTGAGTAGCATTACCCTCAGTTTTTGCTTGCCTGTTCCTGTTATGGTGGTGAATTTGTCATTTGAACCTTGCCTAAAAAAGGCACTGAAGGGGCTGCAAGAGCCTTAGCCAGTGTCCGGAATCCCAGGGGTGACAGGTGCAGGTAATCTCTGGCAAAGCATTATGGTCTGTCAACCATGTCATCCCAGGCAGACATATACTGGATCCCCATAGAAAGACACCAGAAGCTTAGCCAGTTGTTGCAGTTAGTCATTTTGTCCTTTGCTGCTAATACCTTGCTTTTTCGTTTCTCCAGTAAATCACAGCCCTCTTGTCTGTTGCCTGTGTCCCTGCTTGCAGACATTCATTCTGGCAAAATTTCGTTTCTGCATGTGTTGACTTGATTCTTTCTGCAACTGTACAAGTGTAATATTCTATGTGGTGGTTATTCTTCTTCTCAAGGATCTGCATCCAAAATCCCACTCACTCTTCTTATGTCTTGAATCCCCCCTTCATCATCTTCCCTTTCCTCTTTGAATTATAATCTTCTGCTTGAGTTAGGTATATGAGTCTGAACCGAGTATCTCTAAAATAGCCCTGCAAATCAGGTAATAATAAACCACCATGTCCTATTGGGAGGATCAGTTGTCTCACTTAACTCTTTCCATTTTTTATCCAGATAAATTCCTTCGACTCTATTAATTACTGTCCACAACTTTTCCTCTAGTTCATAAAAATATGTCTGACCTATGTGTAAAATTAAAGGGATTAAAAACATTTTATCAGCTTGTGTCTTACTATCCATATCCATAAACAACAGCTTCCAGTGTCTCAGTTTTTGTGTTATTTTTTCTTTAGTCTCTTCTTCCCACATATCCTTACTGCCTTAACAGAAGCCTTTTTAATCCATACTCCTAAACAATCTTGTGTCACCATAAATGCAGGTATTGATGAACCAATTCATGTGTGTGTACACAATTTATGGTTGTAACCTTTTTTTTAGCTTCATTAGTTTTTTTATCCTGAAAAGGCTTGAAGCTGTCTCAAAATATTGTACAACACCAAAATATCTTTTCTGGATTTATCAAGTACAAAATAATACCATCTGCAGGTAAAGTGAATTTTTTCTTGTATACTATACCAACTATATCACTGAATGTCCTACTCCCCTAGCTTCCTTGCCAGTGGCCCTAGATATAAAGAAAATAACAAAGGGGAAAAGAGGGCACCCTTGCCCGGTTCTTCTGTTGAAGCACAACTTATCTGAGAGGAGACTTTCCACTTTACTTCTTGCCTCTGATCCTTCATATATCCTCTTAATTAACCATATTATTGTATTGGGGAATGCAAATACTCCCATACTCATAAAATCCTGGCTTACTCTGTCAAATGCTTTCTCTGCATCAAGACCCACCACCAAGAACAGTATTTTCTTACATTTTGCTTTTCTCTGGATCATCGTTTTATTAATGTTGTCAAATGTTTGCCTCCCCCTCTACAAAACTACATTGACCCACACACACACACACACACACATATATATATATATATATATATATATATATATATATATACGTGTAAATATATATCAATTTTGGCAACACTTTTACCATTCCTTTAGCTAGTATAGACATAAACACTCATGGTTTAAAATTGATATAGGTCTGTATGAGGCTGGGTCTGATGGGTCTTAAACAACATCTTCCAGCTCTTTATCCCTTTCTTCCCTGCAGACTTCCACAGGAATGCCATCTGTTCCTAGAGACTTTCCTGCAGATTGATTTTACATCACAGTTTCATCTCATCTCCTCCTATCTTAACTATTAGCAGTTGAGACTCATCTTCATTTAATCTTGCCATACTTAAGTCTTACATAAATATTTCCATTTGTGTCCTTTCTTCGTTTCCACATTTCCTCTGCTTTATGCAAATTTTCATAAAATTTCTGAAACATCTCTGATACCTCTATAGGATCTCTGGTTATTTTTCTTGTCATATTCTCCTTAAGTTTGGTGACAATCCTTTCTACATACTGTTACCCAGGTCATTGTGCTAAACGTTTTGTGCTCTGGTGTGGTTATTGAAGTATGCTTGCTTAACAGCAATCTATCTAAACTCAGGCATATTGTCCAAATACTCCCTTATTTTTCTTTAGAAGTCTGCAGTTTCTTCTCTTGTTCTTTGATATTCTCCTTATTCTGGATGTGTGATAAAACCTTTCAATCAAGTGCACATATTCCTGTGAAGTATAATTTATATTCACTTGAGCCTAGTTATTGAACCTTGGAGAATAATTTGTAAATTCTGTCTGAGTTCTTACTGCTGAATTCACATCTTCCATGCCAAATATTTCTATAAATTTGTTCAGAAATATACCCTCTTTTCCTTTCTAAGTCCCCCTGCTACAGTCTCGCTATTGCAAATCAAGTTCCATTCCCTACCATTTAAGTAATATTCCTTGCTGAAAGCCAATTATTTCTCTCAAAATTTTCTTAAGCTCCATAATAGCAGTGTTTTGGAGGAATATAAATACATGTCAGCATAATCTTCTTGCCTTTCCAAAAGTCCCTTACTACCACAGAGCTACCATTATTGTCTTTTTTTATTTGCTGTCCTATCACTTTGGTGACCATGTAGCAATCAGTATTATTACTCCCCTTTTTTTTCTCCCTGATATGTGTATCTAAATACATTAAGTGCTTATGCTTTCTTGAGTTTCAGCTCAGTCCTTTATAATGTCCCTCTGGGTACCGCTGATCCAAACATTTATGCTTTGTTTTTCCCTTTGTGCCCACTGGCTAACTGGATATAGTGACAGCACATGCTGAATTACTAGATGCTTAAATCTGAGTTTATTATATCATGACAAATGTGATTTGAATATATAAAAAGTGAATTTTTGAGGAAAAGTACTTATAACCCTCTTTCACCCAATGATCCTATTGTTTGAAAAGTTATGTGACCATGACTTTCAAGTAGTCTTATCTGCAAGAACATTTGAAGAAAGGGAACACAAACTTTATCATGATAAATTTGTCAGGTGTATGAAACTGGTTAAAGGCTGGGGATTGGTCCTCATGGGCACATTATTCAAGGAAGATGAACGTTTTAACTGATACAAGTGTTTATGAGACTATTTCTTGAAATTAGATGTTTGTGCCCTATCACAAAACTGATTCAGTTTTACAGGATCTGCTTTAAAAGAGAGACATCTCAGTGGTGTTGTACAGATGTTCTTCGTTTCTCACTGTTGCAGTCATCACCATTGGGTTATCCATGCTGTGGTAGCTCTCAGTCGGTCTAAATACCAGAGTCAAGGTTTTCTGCATTGGCTGCTGTCGCTTGCTGGGTGACGTCAAGTTGTTCGAGCTATAAAGGAGAGCAGGCGATGCCATTACTTCAGTCTTTCTTGCCGTGGAGCCCATAGCAGAAGCAATTCGCAACAGTGCCGGTCGGCCGTTTTCAGATTTCGAACTTCAGCTGAGGGGATCCTTCCTTTTGCTTGCACTAACTGATGTCCAAAAAAGTCAATAACTGTCTCGCCTGTGGAAAGCAAATACCACACCAAGACTTCCATTCTTACCGTCACTTGCTTAGGCCCAGATCACGACATACCCCGCTGTCAGTTCTGTGCCCTCTTTAATGATGGAACTATTCGTCATAGAGCTCTGTTTGTAGCCATTTATTTTTGACGTCCATCTCCCATTACCGATATGGCATCCGTCAGTCAGCAAACCACAGATCTTCCAAAAAAAGTAGAGATAAGGATAGAGACACCCCACATAAGGCCAAGCCTTCCAACACCACCGCTAAATGGGTCATTAGTTCTTCTGAATTCAATGAGGCAATTTCGCAGCCCCTGATGCCCGACTCAATTACTTTGCAGGCCTCTAATGAGACCCCTTCAGAGTCCTGTATGCCGCAGATGTCTGCATCATCTAACAAGCCTTCGGCTGTCTTGCCCTCGGTTGGGTCCAGAGCAGCTAAACAGTCACGGGCTTCCGAGGATACCGCTTGCACTTCGGATTTCACTTCAAGGCCTTTGCCCTCTCTTCCAACTAACACACCGACGGCAGCGAGGGATACCCTTCAGGCCAGACGTAGACCCACTCCAAAAAAACTCCAAAAAGTCTCCATTCCACTACTCCTCCCCCTCCTCAAACTAGAATTGCTTAAAATGGCGGAGGATCTCATCACTTTCATCCAGGGTATCAGGCCACTCCAGCCAAAAGGAGAAGGGAACCTTCTCCAGACATCCTATCGGAGTTAGACTGAGAGGGATCTGACTCCTCTGTTTTTGAAGAGGAAAATCCTCCTACTGCCTATGAAGACTCAGATGCAGAAGAATCTATTCCTTCTGCGTCACCTCTGGAGGACTCTTCCTTTAGGGAAACCCTTCACACCCTCAGGGAATACTTCCAATGGGAATCAGTGGATTTCCCTCTATCCAAGAAAAGACTAAGAGAGTTTCTGGATCTACCACAGCATAGGCCTCTGGCCATCCCACCCATTTTGGAGGTGGTAGATGATATTTATCAAGAATCCAGCCTTACCACTGACACCCTTCCACCTGCCCCCAAAAAACCTGACAGGAACTACAGTGTACCTGATTCACATAAATTCCTCTACAGAAATCCTATAGCAGATCCAGAGGTGATTACTCAGGGACCTAAGGGAGTTAAGGCTACCTCTGCAAAGAATCCTACTCCCTCAGACAAAGAATCCAGGGCCCTAGACAGATGGGGTAAAAAAGTATATACCTCTGCAACTTTAACTATAAGGGCTCTCGACTGTCAGTTCCATATGTTAAAATAGCAACACTTTGGAACATTTGAAGCAGAAAATTTCTGCTTTACCAGATTTTGCCAATAATAAAGAGATAGCAAAATTACTGCATTCTTCATCTCAGGTGGCAAAGCACTCCTTGCACTGTGGATTCGATGCCCTAGAAGCTTCTAGCAGGGCAGCAGTGACAGGATCTGTTATCAGAAGACATGCATGGTTGAAGGAACCACCTCTCCCTGATCATGATAAAAGTAAAATCATGGATTCACCTCTTGACAAAGACCACTTGTTCGGACAGAAAACTGAAGAGGTATTTAGAAAGATGGAAGACAAAGCAAAATTGATGCAGATCCTTCAAGTACAACCTCCTAGGTTCAGCAGAAAGTTTTCCTCTAAACACTGTTTTTTTCCTGCACCAAACAGGCAGGGACAAGGCAAATCCCATAGGGACAGACCCACCAGGGCTCAAACTCAAGGCCAGGAAAGAACTAAACAGTGGACCCTCTCTAACACTAGAGCAGGGAATTCAAAAGCAACCCTGTATGCTAAAAACTCTCAATGATTACCTTTCCCATCTCTGCCTGCCTCCACCACACCAAAAGCTAGGAAGAAGGCTATCTCTTTGCAGAGAAAAATTGGAACTTTATAACAAAAGATCAATGGGTCTTAAAAATCATTGCTCAGGGGTACAAATTCAATTTCCGAGAGCTACCACCTCCAAGAGGGTATCCAGACCTACCTCCAAACCAGTGGACAAAAGCACTAAAACAAGTGCAAAACCTAAGCAGTAGAACCTGTGCCTCAAGAACAAGTTGCAAAAGGATTCTATTCCAGATTATTCCTTGTACCCAGGAAAGAGGGAACTTGGTGTGCCATCCTGGACCTATCCTTTCTCAATACTTTGCTGGTAATCCCAAAATTCAAAGTGCTTACCTTATAACAGCTTCTACCAATGCTGCGAAACAAAGCTTGGATGGTCACCTTAGGCCTAAAGGATGCTTACCTGCACATCCCAATAAGGGAATCATGCAGAAAATTCCTGCGCTTCAGAGTAGGATCATTACACTTTCGTTTCTCTGCTTTGCCATTTGGCTTATCTACTGCATCTCCTTCGCCAAATGTCTAGCTCCCGCCATTGCCTTTTGCAGGCAAAACAATGTACAGCTTTACCCTTACATGGACGACTGTCTCATCCAGGCAGACTGCAAGGAACTGCTCCTGCAGCACCTCTCTGTAAAAACCCTACTCACCTCTCTGGGGTTCACTATCAATGTAAGGAAATCAAAACAGACACCTACCAGGAAAATCATATTTCTGGGAGCCTTACTGGACACAGAACAGCAAATGGCCTTTCTGTTCCCAGAAAAACAAAGTTTCCTACCTAAATACTTCACTACTCTGGCCACCCAAACCCAGCTTTCTGCTTGGAAATTCCTGCAAGCTCTAGGGTACATGACCTCATGCATCCTCCTGGTACTTCTGGCCATATCGCACATGAGGAAAATGCAGTGGTACCTAAAGAACTTATGGTGTCAACACTCTCAACCTCTGGACACCTCCCTGCCTGTGATCCCTTGCATAAGATCAGAGTTCCTCTGGTGGGCCCAGGCCTGTGCTCTGAACAAGGGACTTCCATTCACCCTCCATCCATCAGACCCCAGGCCATAACTACAGATGCTTCGGACATAGCCTGGGGTGCCCACCTAGAAGGCAGATGCATCCTAGGTCTCTGGGACGCTCAAATACTACCCTTGCACATCAACCAAAAGGAAATGATAGCAGTGCAAAACTCTCTGGCATCCTTCAAACCCTACCTCAGACCAGGGGTTCTTATAAAAACAGAGAACACCACAGTCATGTGGTACATCAGCAAACATGGAGGGACTCAATCTTACCCCCTTTGCAGACTAGCCATGAACCTGTGGCTAGCAGCCTCATTCATGGGACTACATCTTATAGCCCAATACCTACCGGGCATCAACACCCCTAGCAGACCACTTAAGCAGAAACCTGCTGGACCCACACAAATGGCAAATCCACAGAGACATTTTTCAGCAAATTACCCACACATGGGGGACCGCCCAGGTGAACCTCTTTGCTCTCATTTAAATCACCAAGTACAGAAATTCTGCACCAGAAAGTACCATCACCTGTCCTGGAAGGTCGATGCCCTGACCTTCCCTTGGAATACCCTCTTTGTGTATGCATTCCCTCCTCTTCCTCTCATTCCAAAGGTATTAATCAAGATAAGGGAGGAAAAAAGCAAAAGCAATACTCATTGCCCCAGATTGGCCCAGACAGAATTCGTATCCACTGCAGCGCAGCCTGTCTCTCCATTCCCCTGGCAGCTACCTCTGATACCTCACCTGCTATCCTGGGGGGGGACAATGCTGTACCCATGCCTTCAGACAATACAGAACAGCCACTGTTCTCCCACCCTCTTATCAAACAATTCCTTAGAGGAGCCTCTAATATCAGGCCTCCCAGAAGACAGCCCACCCCAGCCTGGGATCAGAACTATGTTTTATAAAAGCTTACTCTGCTCCTTTCGAGCCTGCAGCATCCTCAGAATTAAAGTACCTCTCTTGGAAGACTGCCTTTCTCCTGGCCATCACTTCAGCCAGGAGAGTGTCAGACCTTCAAGCTTTAATGGCCATTGAGCCCATTTATCATCTTCCATGCAGACAGGGTCTCCCCGAGAACCAACCCCTCCTTCATGCCAAAGGTGGTTTCAGATATTACCCTCAACCAGGCCGTCCACCTGCCCACCATCTTCCCTAACCCTCAGAACAAGGGGGAAAGGATACTGCATTCTTTGAATGTGCACAAGCAACTCAGATTTTATATGGATCGTACAAAGACATTCAGGAAAACTGACCAGCTCTTGGTCAACTTTAAAACAGGGGCACAGGGGAAACCAATATCCAAACAGACCATTTCCAAATGGATAGCACTCTGCATCCAATTTTGCTACTCCCTGCATGGAAACCCACCCCCTAGGACCATCGGAACCCATTCCACTAGGGCAACCTCTACTTCCACAGCATTTTTTAGAGGGATACCCACCAAGGACATCCTGGAAGCTGCCACATGGACTTCAGTCCACACCTTCACCAAGCATTACCATCTGAATCTATTCTCAAAAGCTAGGGCTGGGTTTGCCTCTGCAGTTCTGCAGGGCATGCTCTCCCAAACTTAAGTTTATATCAACCTTCCACCCTTCTCCTCAGCTTTGGGAATCTTCCCTATGGTGATGACTGCAGCAGTAAGAAATGAAGAACATAGTACAGTTGTGTACCAGGATACCTTTTTGGCTAAGCTTATATAGGCCCTAGGGCCAATTGCCTAGTACCTACCTATGAACCTACCATAAATGTAGATGTTCGAGTGTTCTCACTGCTGCAGTCATGCTTTCCATCCCTCCTTCCCCTGATATCTGCTGTCCTTAGAGAGACACATATTTCTATGGGGGGGTCTCTGACCCCAGAACTACTAATAACTATTAAAATTGGACTTCTTTGGTTGGTTAAGGCAAGAAAAACTGAGGTAATGACATTGCCTGCTCTCCTTTATAGCTCAGACGACCTGACATCACCCAGCAAGTGACAGCAGCCGATGCACAAAACCTTGACTCTGGTATTCGGACTGACTGTGGGCTACCACAGCATGAATAACCCAATGGTGATGACTACAGCAGTGAGAACACTCAAACATATACATTTTTGGTAGGTGTACACAACTGTACTTTTTAAAAGTTGATTATCCTACTGTATCTTCTATTTTTGGCATCCCAAAAATTCATTCTAATATTTTAGACGCACCTTTTCAATACATAGTTTTAGCAGGTGGCTCCAAAATTGAGGCTTTGGCCAAGTTTATTGATGGAAAACGGAATGATGTTGAATTTTCATCATAGCATATTTTGAAGGACTCCTAGTGTTTTTTGAATCTTTTCTAGAGTTTCATTCCTGATGTAAAGTGTTTGTCTGTAATCATGGACATTGTATATTTATTTTCTGATATTCCTCACAATGTTGAAATGTCATGGTTTAGGAAGATTGTTACAGAATTTGAATTTCTTAGCAATTTAAATATTACTCTTTTGGCAGATTTCATGGATATTGTTCTACAGGAAAACTGCATGTTTTTTGGTGGTGAATATTTTTAACAAAAGAAAGGTGTTGGTATAGTAGTGGGTTGCCCCCTCCCCATGCACCAGCTTGAAGCTCTGGCAGTGATCTGTTATACAAAGTTTGGGATATCTATTTGAGGTATTTGAGTGATATTTTCACTTCAAGGATCGGACGACTAAGGCAGTCCTGATATTTCAGAAATTGTCTTCAAGTTACCACTGATTAAATTTACCCATTCTGCCACTGAAGAACAGCTTAATTACTTGGCTGTTATGATAAGTAGAAACAGTTCTGGAGTTCCTACTAGAGTATATCATAAACCTACTTATAGTAATTATTTTTTGTATTTTTGTAGTGGTCACCCTTTTGCCTTGAAAAATGGAATGGATCACCTAATTTGTATTTCTCGGTTGAAATCTGAAGATGATATTTTTTTTTTGTGAAGTTGATGTTTTAAGAACCATGTTTTCAGAATATTTATAGACAGGCAGTATCCCTCAGATTTGATTGAAATTTAGTTACCAAAGCTGTTTCCAAGAATGACTCTGAGTATGGTCCGATTTTTATCTAAGCGTCTGGACACATCAAGTGGTGAAGACAGTGAACACCACTACAAAAGACTTTTTGTTCTTCTTTTCTCTGTGGGAAATAGGGCCATCAAAGAGATAAGAGACCTAATTTAAAGCGCCTGTTAGAAATGAATTATCCCAGAACAGTAAATTCCATCAACTGTAAAACAACTAAATGTGGACATTGTAATCAGCATTGTTAGATTAATGTGTGTGAACATGGTGGTATTTTCAGTTACACCTCCAGATGAAGGTGCATGATCATTTTGGAACATTTTGTATTGGGAAGTCTGAAGAACTGTTCCAAAGGGAATTTACTAGCACATTAATTCCATGTTCACACTAGATATATTTTAAAAAAGAACTACAACAGCTTGCTATTCGATATATTTGAATATTATTAATGTTACTGGGATGCAGAGAAACAGTTTGGCAGTTTAGAACTAATGCAGCCTGGTCTCAGTGAGTGCACCACTATTTTGAGTGCCTTGAAGTTGAGATCAACAAAGTTGTAAATTTGATACAGATCATGCAAGACTGTTAAATGTAGTTCATTTTTTATTTTTCTCATTTTTACATTGTTTATCTTTATACATTTCATCAAATGGGTTGTGTTTTTAAGGACTATAATGTGATCTATGCTTTTAAGGGCTGTCATGTGACCTGTGTTTGACATGTGATACCTTATGTAAAAGTGATTTTTATGAGTGATTTAGGTTCTGACAAAGTTCTGTATTTTACAAGGATGAATGCAGTAAATCTACTACTAATAATGTTGGTACAGTTGTGTTTTTGCTGGGAAAGCATTTGTCTACATATTTGTTTCTGGTTTGAACTCTTACACGATGCTGATCATGCACCATTACATTAAGCCAAATATTAGGTATCGTTTATGCAACCATAATCACAATCCAGGGTGCTTAAATGATGACATATGTTTTTTTGCAGGATTCATAGGAGTTCCTGTTATTTTATTGTATGATCATGTACTCTTTTCTAATACTCACCCTCGAGTTTCACCTCCTTTAACACGAAGGGAGAAACAAGTTAGTCCTGAGGTAACGTTTGAGGGTACCCATCTTTTTATCCAAGTTTAGTTTCAAGAAAGATATTGAAATACATTGCTTAACCTGCGGAAGAAGTTCAATCCAGTGAAAGGAGAGCCACTGGGTGATGAACCTGTCTCTCCATTGCACTTTTTTTTTTTTGCTGGTGCAGGTTCAGGGTTCTGATTCTAGCATTAGCTGACAGTTTTACTTTCTGAGATATAGGCTGCTTAAGACCACTGTATCTGTAATGGTGCAGTAAGTGAGGCAAAAGTAACTCAGCAGTCTGCAAGACACAGAGGACAATGACAGGGCTAACAGCCTTTCCTGGTAGCTTAGATTCTTAATTGCAGAGACCTTTTTAGTTCAGAATCTTTAGAACTTTTGAATTTTGTTAATACATTGAGTCCTAAAGTGGGACATTGTATTCTGTAATGGGTCTGATCAGTGCTGAATGTAAGGGAACAATAATGTCTTTGATCCAGATGAAAAATCTTTGGCTATTAGTTGTGCGAAGTACAAGGATTTCCTGATTACCATTGCCATGTGATGATCAAAGGAGAGAGAAATATTAACCCAAGTGCCCAGGCTCCTGACAACCATTTTAGTTAGTAAGGGACTGTTAAACTATATTCTGTGGGTTGTTGTGTCTTTTGACTTTTCCCTGTTCCCGGTCCGCTTATGATTGGTAGTTGATTTTTACATGCCGAATTACCAGCCCTGATGCACAACCTTCAATGAAGGTACATCCATTCACACATTTCACCAAGCAGAAGACGCTGTAGCTGAGAATTGAACCGGACAGCATCTTACTGTGAGGCAACAATGCTACCGCAGCACCACCACCGCAGATGGGTAATAGATGTGTATTGAAAGAAACAATACCACATGTTTAAGCATTCAGTTTGTTTATCCTTAACACTAGGCATTAACTAAGGTAAGCTGTTTCTAAAGGTACAACTATGTGATGGGGTCTCGACAGTTACAGTTATCCTCAAGCTTGGTTAACCAGAGTTTTGGTTATGACTTTGAGATCAGAGAAGTCTCTGCTGAACAGTAGCAGACCCACTACAGACCTCTGGGGGAGTTCCTGGTTATGACTTTGAGATCAGAGAAGTCTATGCTGAACAGTAGCAGACCCAGTACAGACCCCTGGGGGACTCCACTGGCTACCTTAGCACTACTTGAAGAGATACCTGCCACACAAACTGAGATTTTTGTCTTTCTGTTAATTGGCTATCCGTCTTACCACACACGGATTTATGTTTAATGCTGGTAGTTTCCGTACAATTGTGGCATGAGCTATGGTATTGGATGCTTTGGCCAAATTAAGATAAGGTATGTGAACTGCATGACCTTAGTCATCAGCTTGCAGGAACCTTTTGAAGAAGTTAGAAGGATTAACATGCATGCTCTCCCCTTGACAAAGCCAAATTGTTTGTGGTCAAGCCTATTGAGTTTCTTATTATCATAATTAATACGATACACTCCAATGCTTTAAATTTCAGAATCAAGTCTGATTCTTTTGTAATTTTAGGGTCTGTGGTGTGGCCCCCACTTGTGGAGGGGCATTGCCACAGCAGTGCACCAGGATTTAGAAACATAGCCTGTGGCTATGCTTAGGTTAAACAATTTAGGAACAGGTTCGGCTGTTTTTTAGGTATGTTGTTAGGACCTATGGAGGAAGTGCATTTGGTCTTTGATGACACCTTAGGAACATGTTATTTAGTGAATATGGGGGGGGGGGTGTTTGGGATTCTGTGAGGAGGGGTTTTTGAAACAAAGGTTTCTGGAGTGAAGTCTGCTATGATTTTTTTATAGTGTATTTGCAATTCCATTGAGGTCAGAATGGGATGCCCCATTAAGGATAAGTTCACAGTGATGTTGAGTGTTACTTCGTAGTTTTCTAACACAGGTAAAGAAGGACTTTAGTTTCTGAAGTGAAGGATAGCTACACCTCTCTTCATGAGCTGCTTTAGTGGTCTGTATAGCGCATTTCAGTTTATTGGTAATTTTTTTTTTTTTTTATAATATCCTCATTCTGTGGAGGTTTAACCTTATTGTATATTTCACTGTGTTTTTTTTTATCTTGTTATAAAGTTTATTTATGTCAGTTTACCATGGGAGGGACTGCTAAATGTATGCATTTATTTGTGCTGGCATAAAATTCCTTAGTGAAGATATCTGCTGTATTGAGAACAATGGTGGTGATATCGAGAGTAAATTTAAAGATTTCATTATGTAATATTATAAGGTTCACCCTTCTGAAATCCATAAATAACAGATTTTTGTTTATACTGGTAATGGTGGTTTTGAGAATAAATGTCATGAGTTTATAGTCCAATGTATCTGTAAAAGGAGAGAAAAGGGGGAGTGGAACAGATAGGCAGTGCTTGTGAGGATGAGATCAAGAATGTTAGGACCTCTAATTGGTTTGCTTACCATTTGATCCAGAGAATTCCTGTTTATCAAATCAAAAGATCTCTGCGCATAACCCTTCATTAGAGATATAGCTCCTCAAGTCTGTGACAGAATTCACTGTAGTCGTATAGGATTAAGGATTTGCTGATCCTAAAACTTCTAGGAAACTGACATGATCATCTGGGACATGGTAGGGGTTCTGTAGCATGCTGTTAGTTAGAAAACTGCATTGTCCATACTAATCTGAAGCTCTAGGAACTCAATTGTTTGTCTGCAGGCATCAGTCTAGATGAGATATGGCCCCTAATAAATATGGAGATACCACAACTGTTCCTGTAAGCATGAAGGCATGGTAAGCACAAATTCCAGGTGTAGGGAATATTGGGATCAAATAATTAGAGGAGAGAAAGATAGAATGGGAAGCAGCCAAGCATTTCTTTGGACTGCCGGCTACAAATTGCCTTCCCTATCAAGGATTGATATCAGAGTATAGGCAAAGAGAATTAAATAGGGAGATCCTAAGCAAAAGACCTGCACTGGCAGAATTTTTAGTAGAATCTAGAACAGAAGCTGCTGTTAAAAAAGAATTGTTAGTAGAACATATAGCATATTGTATGATTATAAGAATCAATCAGAGAATGGTCGAAAGGATTGAAAAGAGAGACTGGATAAGGAATTCACAAAGAAACAACTGGGATATATATATATATATATATGCCTTCCAAATATGGAACAAAGTTTATAAGATTTAGGATCATTGCTTGGAAGTGTTTACATTGGTATTTTTATACCCCAAGTAGACTCCAAATAATTTTTCCTCTTGTAGACAGCAAATGTTGGAGGTGTGGTGGGGAAGAAAGAGGTAATTGGGAACATATTTTCTGGGAATGTAATCAGTTGGCAGACTTTAAATATTCCTTGCAGACTACTCTGTCAAAGGTACTGGGTGAGCAAATTGATGTAGCTAGGGAAATTATTTTGTATGCTATGATATAGGGTTGCCACCTTTTCAAACGCCCAAAGTGGGGCATTTTTTGTAGAAATGACAGATTTTGCAGGACAAAACATACCCATGACTAGTACAAAGGACAGAACTTCACTTTTTGCCAAGGTAAAATCCTATTGTTGTAGCATGTGAGTTGCTTATGCTATTTCATATAACATTTAAGTGTTTCAGATAAAAAATAACTGTTTTATACAACTATTAAAGAAAACTTGGGAAATATTTTTGTCCTAAAATCTCAGGACATTTGCCATTTTTTTTTTTTTCGGAGGACACAACTGCTCAAAGAGGGATTGTCCCTCGCAAAGTGGGACGGGTGGTAACCCTACTATGATACAGAATCGGAATTGCCTGGACATAGTAAGGCCTTGCTGAGCCCAGTTATCATGGCTGCCAAAAATGCAATTATTAGAAAACAGAAATCAAAGTCTGAACCAACTGTACTAGAAGAAGTGAATACAGTAACAGATAAAACAACTGGAATTGGGATCTTTACAATGGGTAGGGGAAAATTACGTAGAAAGAAAATGGGAATTGTGGGAACCATACATGTAGAGGAGGAATGAGGTTTAATAGAAGGCAAGATTGGAATGAGCTATGTAATAATCAAAACCACAAAAGCACCAAAGCAGTCAGTAATCCAAAAAGGTGAAGTGAACCAGTACTCGCTGGGTCACTCAGCACAATTTACTCTGATATTAACGCCTAATAGTATCACCACTCCTTCATCCAAGAAAATAGGACATAATCGCATAACAAGTCATCCCGAATTAAATTTCTATTTATATCCTTACCACATCATTAAAAGCATCTTTTTGATTAATAAGCTACAATTATTCGATTAATTACTTACAAAATTGAAAATGAATGTTAGAAACACTTCTCCCTCAAAACATTATAATGTATTTGACTGAGAATGACTGGATAGATCATAAGTGATGTATAATGTCTCCAACTAAAATTATGTCAGTATGGTTTGTGATGTATAATGTTTGCAACTAAAATTATGTCAGTATGGATTGTTTTCATATGAATGTATGATTGCCTATGTCATACAGGACAATTTAATAAAGATGTTTCTTAAGAGTCCAGGTATGGAGGGAGTGCTTTAATTATATTTAAACCAAGTCTCTGTAATTACACATAAATGGGCATATTCTGGATACAGGAGCATCTCAAGGTTAAGCAATTTGTTAAAATATCTGGCATTGAAAAAAAATCCACTGTAATGCATCAGCGCTATACCTGTTTAGCTACTGACACTAAGATTTCTGGCATTCAGAAGTGCCACCTTAATGGGGTAATGGCTAAACAGGTAGCCCACTCACATTTGGTGCTGAAAGATCAGAATGCTGTGGTTTCTCTTTGTACTTTAGATGATTGGATTCATTTTAAATCTGCTAACACTGCAATGCAGCATTAGGGGATTGCTGCTCTCCTGATAGTGCTATCGGTCAGATGGGATGTTAAATGGAGTACCCAGATTCTTGAGTTGGTGATAGCTCCAGTGGATGTAAAAGATCCCATGGCACCTATCAGAAAGATTAGGTGAAATTCCCCAATGTTAGCTAGTAATAATACCACCTCGGGTCTCCCCTGAAAAAGGCTACTAGCCTATAGGGACTAACCCTGTCAACAAAGGAAAATTAAACAAAAATGAAATTAAATAATTTAAAAAAATAAATAAATAAAATATGTGATCCACTTAAGGGTTAGGCACTATAGAGGCTGCAAAGGCTTTTGCCAGTATGTAGAAACCCTTGAACAAGAGATCCAGGCTATCCCTTACAAAACAAGTAGGACTATTAATCATTTCATTCCAGACTGATACATCCTGGATCCCACTGAAATAACACCAGCTGTTAAACAAATTACTGAAGCCAATTATCTTCTACTTATAACTAAGCATCATTCTTAGCGAAGGAACTTAGGCCTAAGCATCATTCTTAGTGAAGGAAGGATTCTACTTAGGACCAAAGTCCTACCTTTACCTGTTGCATGCATAGAAAGTTCTGATCTGTCCCTCTGTGTGTCCCTCAGGGTTTTGCATCCCAAGGGTCATTCACTCTCATATGGACCACCTACCATGTTGTACTTACCTTGGGGAAAGGATTTTGATAGTCCTTGTAATGTTTTGTAATGTCTATGAACCTGGCAGCTGATAGTAACCCTGTCTTTATTCAGCCTACTGAGTGGAGAATCTGTATGCATAACAACTGAGTCACTAATCACCAAAAAATTTTGTCAGAAGTGAGTTTGGAATTACTTGATTGAGTACAAGTTTATTGTTGGTGAAGTCTTGTGTTTTGTGCATGACGTGGGCAAGTTTAGGGACATCTGCTGAGGTTTGTTCTTACAAGTCTTAAACTTGACTAGTTTAGTTGACTAGACTTTGATAAGGATCCTTTTTAATTGCATCAGGGTATGACATTTTAGTGGGTTCTTTTAGAGACTGTAGTGGTGGGTGATGTGAGGGTTTGATGTTATGCATTGCAGTGTGCATCACAGTGTGCACTGATATTCATGAGAACGATGCCTCCATATTAGCTAGGTACTCATATCAATCAGAGTTTTCTGTTTTAAATAGGAGTTCATTATCTGGTCACATACAACAGTTACTGTACTGTCTTAGGATACCAAGAAGCTGATGACAGAAGGAAAGCAAGCTTGCTGGTTCTCCATATTGTCCAATTCTTGGGTGTGTTGTCTGGATGAGTGTACACAGAAGCTAAATGAGGACTGGGGTATTACTACTAGAATATTATCACTAGTGCCAGTAGAGCAGTATGTAGTGAGCTGAGGCTCCCAGTTCAGCTAGAAACAAATCAGAACAGCGAAGCAGAGATATGTACTGTAAATTGGGTGAACAATCACCATTTGGGATCAGTTTAAGAAAGGAAAAAATAAAAATGCGTTCTGTATTAAATTTTCAGCTGTAACTATGGTGGTGTTGCACAGAGTGCAGCTTATTGCAGCGATGTGCAATAAGAAGCAGTCAAGCAAAACAAAAGAATCAACCAGAAAACAACTCTGGGAGTGCCAATGGTGCTTAGACACTCATCTGTAACAGTTAACTTCTCTCACAAGAATAACTACGACAGTTTCCAAGATGGCCTGGATAAACAAGCTGTTCTTTAGAATAACTTATAAAAACAGAGTTTCAGCTTGAATGTACAAAAAATAGTTTCAGTTGTCATAATTGCTAAAAGATATAAAGCATAACACATTTATAATTCTGTGTTGTAGAAAGAACTCAGAAAGTTATCAGATCAGGTAGAAAAGGTCTCAATCAATCCAGTGCTCAAAGAAACAAGCTAAGAACAACCTAGCCAAAAGGACAGCAAGGGCCTGCATAACTACTCTGTAAATAGCAATTAAGCAACCAAAAACCTAACATGACAATAACAGTTTCAGTATTTGAAATTGCTAAACAAAATCAAGTAAAATAAAGTTTTAGTTTCCTAGTATAGAAGATACTCAGAAAAAATGATCAGTTCTGGTCAAAAAGGTCACAATCCAGTTCACAGAGGCTCAGCTCACAGCTGAGCGACTGATCAGATTCCCTTCTACAATGATGATTGTGTCACACTATCAGCTTGTCTCTGGGCATGTAAGGGTTTAGTGAACTCAGAAGAACTTATTCTCACAAGTAGAAGGTGAATGATTTACAGAGTTGAAGGCTAAATGATTCATAACATCACAGAGAAAATGATTTCCCACAGTTATGTGGTATGTAAAATTAAGCCTCAGCAATAGAATATGTTGTATAGTGCAGGGCACAGACCATACCATGATAGGAAAATTGTCAGTTGACTTCTTTACGCAGTATGTTGACTTTTTCAAGGTTTTTTTTTTTTTTTTGCTTAAGCACGTAACAAACTTTAGTAAACTATTTTATCAAGCAACTACAATGTAAAAACATAAGAAAACAAAGAAAAAAAATGATGGTCATAGGTGTATTACCCCAATTCTCTTATATAACCATCTGTAGCATAGTTTCCACAAGTTCTTTTTCTGTCTACTAAATACTATCATCAAACATTTTTTGTTATAATCATTTGCTTTCCTTTTTCAGTAAGATCCCTTCCCTCAATTATAATAATACTATTGCATAAAATTAAATTTTGTAAACACCCAACATAAAAATAAAATTTTAAGAATATGCTCAACTAACCATCCTCAAATGTTACATATAAAAATATTGTTTACAGTTTCTGTTTACCCTACTAAATGTATACTTTATACCTTACCCCATCTATTTTACTTCTAGTTGTTTCAATGGCATTTATGTAACTACACCAACTACTTACACTATTTACAACACTTCACCTCTTTTTAAACCCTCTCCCATCCCCGGGAGCCATATAAAATCCTCTCTACACTCCCCATTTTGTATTATTGTTTAACAGCTCTTACCAATTCCATCCAGATTTTCCATTTTATATAATTTCCTTTTTCTGGGGCAAAACAGACTCTTCTTGACATCTTTAAAATTCTGTAGCATCCATTAACCCTTCTATATCTGGAGATTTTGACTGTTTCCATAACTTCTTAATTTGTCTTTTTTGTCACTACCAGTATTATTACTGTTATCTTTTCTCTCTCTTTTTTTTCATCGACTCTTTGTCCACACCCTGCAACCATCTATCTGTGGTTAATCCTTTTTGACTGCTGTCTGTTCTTATAATCATCGCATCTGTGTCTGATTTATATTTTTCCAGAGACTGATAGATCCAGAAAATATGCAACCAGTCCCCTACAGATCCTGCCATACATCTCCAACACCTCACATCTGTCCCTAGATACATTCTTGCTAGTTTTTCAGGAGTATAAAATATTTAGGCAGACACTTCCATGCAAACATTCTGAACTTCCTCATTTTTATTGTCAGCCATAATGGTTTCCACATATTAATCCATTGCTCCCCGTCTACATTTATATCCAGTAACTGCTCCCAGTTTCTTGATATCTCACTCCCTGTAAGACTCCTTATATCTCTTACTGTATGTAATTAGCCCCTTCTTTACAAGGCATTTCTCTCTCCATTCCAACACTCTATGAACAGTCTTAGGCCAATATTCTTGCCCTACCCCATACCACTGCTTCTGCTTTGTATCTTGATTCAAGGCCTAATATAACTCTTCAAGATTAGGCATTATTTCATAAATAGATCTAGCTTCTTCCCAGCTAATTAAACTCCCTTGTGAAGCTACCTTATACCAATATTTTAAATGCATTTTTTACTCAATTTTTTTTTATTTTCAATTAAAATAACATTTACATAATATTTTTAAATATCATTTTAAACATCCATATACAATATTTACAATAGCCTGACTTTCACTTATATACACTGTATGTTATGAAATATAGAATTAACAGATCAGTTATCAGAGATACAATATTGATTATTGCAGTGTCCAACAAAGATATAACTTTCTTCCAAGGATTATTTATCAATGGCCTGGGATAGATTCGTAGTTCTTTGATTTTTATTTCCATCAATGCAGTTGTCTTTAGTAAAGTGTAGAATTCTTCCAAGGTCGGGGATGTATTTGAATTCCACCTTCTGGTTACGTATTTCCTAGATATAGCAAGTATTGTCCATAACAAATACATATTTGTCTTATTCAGGTAGGGACCTTCATTTACATTTAGAATTATGAATACTTTAGTTAAGGTAAATGATTCATTAAATGAAGCTTGTAAAGAATGATTGAATCCATTCCAATATGATTTAATTTTATTACATTCATAAAAAATATGAATCCAGTCTGCTTTATTTAACTTTTTACACCTCCAGCAAAAACATTTGTAGTAGTACCATTCTTTTTAATTCTATCTGGTGTTAAAAATGCTCTATGCAAGTATTTCCAGTTCAATATTTTCCAGTACTGTGTGTTATAGGTGTAATTAACTGATAGTAAGATGTTAGTTTTAATTTCTTCTGTTAACTGCAATGACTGACCTTTTGTTAAGAACTGCCAGTATGATGGTTTGGGAATTGTTTTATATGTTATTAACACTTTATATAGATTTGAAATGGAATTTTTCTTTTCACAACTATTGTATATAAATTGATACAGAAAACTTTTTAGATTTGGAATATCTTTAAATGAGGATTATTAATTAATCTGCATAAGTCTTGAGTGTACATTAGAATGCTTTGTAAGGTTAACCAGTCCTATGTTGGAATATTGTAAGCATTTTTTATCATATGTATTCTAAAACATTTAATTTATTTACACATTGAAACCAGCATAAGAATCCATTTTATTCCCAGGAGGTTATATTTCCATATATATTTTGTGAGGAAAGTTCTTAGTGATGGTAAATGGGGTTAAAAGGTCAAACTAAAGTTTTAGATCTATGTTTGCAGTGATAGGTTTACTAAAGGAATTGCTGTAATGATTAATCAGTGTTGTTTTAGAAGGTTTTGTTATATTATATTGTATACTTATGCATAGTATGTACCAGGGTTTGTTTGATTTGTCTACTATTAAACATTTTTTTAACAGATTAAATTCATCTGTTAATATAGCCATTGTTAATTCTTTCCAGTTGGCAACATAATTTGGGTTTATCCAGTCTATTGTAGTTTTAAGCACAGATGCTTTTATATATGTTTCTATTTCTGGGAAGTTCAAATTTCCTTGTTTCTAGGGTCTAATGTGATGAGTTAGAGCAACTCTATTCTTTTTGGGATACCATAAAAATGTTATTAAACATGAGTTTATTTCTTTAAGAATGCATCTTTCAGGAATTAACTGTATTGCTAATGCTACATATAGTATTTTTGGCAATAAGACCATTTTATTAATTGCAGTCTGTCTTCAAAAGTTAATATAATTTTGTTCCACTTTTCTATATATTTTTTTATTGTTTCAATAATGTTTTTATAATTTATTAATATTGTTTTTTGTATATTTTTGTATAACACTATTCCTAAATAATTTAGAGTAAGTTCTTGTTTTCCAATGATAGATTTATCTGTAACTTGTAGTTCTTTTTTCTTATTTAAAAATAGAAATTTTGATTTTGATATATTAAAGTGTAGACCTGAAACCTTATAAAATTTCTCCATTGCTTCTTCTATCTCTCATAATGACTCTCTGGAGTTTGATAGGGTTAATAAAATATCATCAGCAAAAAGCATTATTTTAGATATGTACTGGTCATAGACTTCTATTCCTTTTATTCTTGGATTATTGTGTATTATTTCTGCAAGTATTTCTATAGCCAAAGCAAATAAAATAGGAGAAAGGGGGCATCCTTGTTTAGTACCTTTTGTTATATGGATAGATTCTGAGGTGAAAGTACCTAATTTAATGTAGGCTAAGTTATTAATGTATATGTTTTTTAGTAATAAGATGAAGGGAGGAGGAAATTCAAATAATGCTAATGTCTTAAATAGATATTCCCAGTTTTGGGAATAATGTCTAATCTGATTACAAGTGTTTCTCTATCTTCTTTATTCACATAATCTATAAGAGTAAGTATCCTTTTAATATTATCGTGTGTGCCTGTTATATAAAAATCCAGTTTGATCATTATTGATTTCTTTGAAAGTGGGATTTTCATTGTGTTAGCTAGCATTGACATGAATATTTTGTAATCATTATTCAGTAATGATATAGGTCTGTATGAGCTGCAAAGGTCTGATGGTTTATTATCTTTTAGAATTGGTGTTATGAGAGAATATTTCCATGAGGGTGGTATTTTTGCTTCTGACTGGACCTCTAGCAAAGTTTTATGCAAAAGGGAGATTACTGTTGAAGGGAAGAGTTTGTAAATTTCTGTAATTATACCATCTATCCATGGAGCTTTGTTAGATTTACTTTCTTTTATCTTGTCAACAATGCCTTTGTAGGATTTAGGTTTTTGTAGGTTTAGTTTTAAGTTTTCGGGAATTTTTTTATATTGATAACGTTTGTTTCTAAGTTTATTTGGTTGGTATCTAATTTTTTTTTTTGAAGTGTTCCATATAATGGAACCAAAATGCTTCAAGAATGTCTCCTATATCTGATACTTTTTTCCCATCCTTTTCATGATGTATACTACTAATGTCATTTGCTTTAGATTGTATTTTAATTCTTGTAGATAAGTTATGTAGATATCTGGGGGAGGTGGATAATGAGTTTATTTTTAATTTTTCCAAGGCTAGACAAGTTTTGTGTGTTAGAATTTCATTATTTTTTATTTAATTCCTCTATTTCTTTTTTGACTTCTGGACAATTCTGATTTTTTTTTTTGAGTTTGCTGTCAAGAGTCTGGTTTGCGAGGGGCGTGGCCAAGGATGAACACAGGATAGCAGCAGATTTCTTCAGCTCCACCAACATAACTACACTGACAGGAAATAATTACTTTAAAATTCAACTAATGTAATAATTTTCTTTCTAAAAACGTTTGGAATACTAGTATCTTGAATAATATCTAAAAATGAAAGAAAATTTAAATAATTTTCCTATCAGAAATCCTCTTGGAAATTTCTCTTTCATCACCTCTGTTCAGAATGAGTTCCAGTAAGGCTAACAGTCAGGATTCCAGCATCAAGAAAGAGCTTCAGTCTTTACTATCAACTATTCAGCAGCTAACAACTAAAATGGACAGACTGGATGTTAAAATTGATAACTTTATAGAAAAAAACACAAAACAAATGGATTTGTTACATCAAGACTTACAACATCAGAAAGCCCAGATTACAGGTATAGAAGAGACTCTTAATGATATGGACAACAGAATTCAGGAAGAAGAAATTAACATTGAATTTTTATTGAAACAGAACACACACCTTCAATCCAAACTAGATGACCTTGAAAACAGATCCAGACGCAATAATATAAGGATTTTTGGACTGCCAGAAAATATAGAAGATGGCCCTAGAATTTTTGAAGACTTGGACTCTGCTTTGCTGTATATTAAAAAAAATAAAATATTAGATAAAATAGAAGATATGGAATGGGCAAGCCCTTCGCTAAAGAGGATGGCAACAGGAACTTCTTGGAAGACGTCAGAGAAGCAAAAAAGACTAAAAAACAAATGATATGTTCTATATTTCTTTGAACTCTTTAATTACAGTTACTACATTTTCAAGAAAGCCACAAATATCTTAAGGATTTATTCAAAGTTACTTTTTTGTGTGCAAAGAACTGATTTTGTTTTATAAATAATCAAACTTTCTGAGGAACAAATAACCTGTTATGAATCAACTTGTTTCTCTTTGTGATAAAGAGACCCAAGGTTAGTAATTTGATACATTTCCTTTCTCTTCTTGTTTTAAATAATGGCATTCTCTTTAAACTATACATTCAGTGAGGGGTGGCGGAGGGCAGGGAGAGAGGTTTGATGGAAAATATGAAATAAGGGGAAAAATAATTTATTAGTTTTTTTAAATTATTTATGCTGTTTAAATACTGTTGCTAAATATTATACCATGACTTAATTACTTAATACATGATTTCAAATAATATGTCATGATATAATTGCAGTTAACTAGAATTAAAGTAGTTGAAAGTAATATGTCTCATGTTCCACTTTATTAAAACAAACAGCAAGTAATATATCTTTGTAAAAACAAACAGCAAGTAATATATCTTTGTAGATACTCTTTGTAGGTCCCTTTTTTTATTTTCTTCTCTCTCTCTCTCTCTTATCTATAAAATTATATACTTCTTCTGATAATACTGATATGTGTATGTAATAAGATCTGTATGAGAAAATGAAATGGGGCATATGAAAATAAGTTGTGTTTATGTTAAACAACTGTAGGCTTGGTTTCACTGTCATAGAGACTGTAATGACTTGTAAAATGCTTCGAGAAGGTTTTGCACTGTTTAGATTCATTTGTATTATAAAATGAATGTCAGTCACTTGCTTTTACTAAAATTCCCGCCAGAATGTTATGGGAGACAATCTGGGATGTGGGTTTCCTCGTGAACAGTGTCCTCGAGTCGTTTTAAAAGCTTCAACACTCAGAATACACGCAGAGAAGCTGAAAGCAGCCATTTTGAACTTTGACCCCTGATTTCACACTGACACATCGCAGATCCAAGAAGTAAGCTGTTTCAGGAAGTAGAACTGCTGTAAATGCGACTTTGTGATGAAAAACGAACTTTATGACACCTAAATGTGAGTTTTTCTTTATAATAACTTACTTATTTAAGATGTAATTTATAAAATATAAAAGTTAAAATGATTTTAAATGACTTAATATGACATAGTAAACTAATGAGATATTTTAGAAGGCATAGAAGGTAAAACACATGTACACTTGTTTTTGAAAGCTTATATGACTGCAGCACTTTAATGTATATAAATGCTTATGATTTAAACATATGTAATGTTATAAGTCATTTGCCTTGACTAACAGACAAGTACATGTATCATTATGATTATAGTTTAGAAGAAATTGTCATGTGACATATTTTAAAGCTGCAGTTCAGATATATAAAAAAGAGATGGCTTTCATCACAATGATTTATGTATAACTAGGGATCAACATTGCTGTGCAGTATGTTCTTTTAACTTATGCATGAGAATAAATATTTATTTAATTGGCAATAATAAATATGAGAAGGAAGCTTTTGATGCAAATAACTTAAAGTTTTAAGAGCTTTTAAATGTATTACTATGGCAGAAAGTGGGAATACCCTAATATAAGTAATGTCTGAACCATAATAGCCTAAGATAATATATGTTATTGAATTCAAATGAACATAAACATATAATAAGAACTTATTCTTACAAACTTTTATTAAACTACCATATGGATATTCCCCTTTCTCTCTCTCTCTCTCTCTCTCTTCTTTGCTCTCTTTATCAAGATTGTTAGAATGCTATTTTGATTATGAGTGTATTATACAGAATAGATGTACATAGTAATATTAGTTGTTTCTAAATGTTTTATATGTTTATATGAAGCTGTTATAAAAATTGTTTAGCTTTGTTATAATAGATAATCAAGTTAAATGAGGTTAACTTTAGTTAATAATAGTTAGTATTGAATTAATTTGGTGGTAGCTGAAGTACTGCTGCTTAGGATAGGGGGATAACTTGAGTGGTATTTGCTACTCGAAGTTGGAATTTTCAACTCCAGGCTGGGTGCAATGTTTAATCCAAACATTATTTTCACCTGATTATTGTTGTGTGTATATAGTTTTGACATCCACATCACATTTTATAAACTCATTGTCACTACAAATAAAAGTAAAACTTACACAAAATTCCATAAGATTTTCATTAAATACAGCTATAATTAATGGAACACCTAAAGGAGGAGACATAATAATACTTATTTTGTTAATTATTATTCTGATTATATGTTTTATATGTTCATAGAAGTTAAATGGTATCTCTAAAAGGAATTTCTTTAAACATTAATGGATTGAATAACCCATGTAAAAGGGCAAGTTTAATGAGATATATTAATTTGCATAGAGCCAACTTAATATTCCTTCAAGAAACACATCTCCTGAAAAAGGATATAGATAAATTAGCCACTAATAAATATACAGTCTTGGTTAGCTCAGAACACACACAGAAAAAAAGAGGAGTGGCTATCTTATGAAACAAAAATATGCCCATACCTAAAATTATTAAGTCTTATAAAGATGATAAAGGAATGTTTTGTATGGTTACAATACAGATTAATGGGAAAGTATATACATTAATCAATGTATATTGGATACCAGGAATTGGCACTAATACAGTGAAACACCATCTCAATAAGATTATATCATTTTCTATAGGATTTATTATTTTAGCAGGTGACTTTAATTGTATCCTACATGAAAAAGATACTACTACTACAGGAAAGAGGAAAATTACATCTAATGCAAAACATTTAAAGGATTTTATTAATTTATATCATTTGAATGATATTAATAATCAGATAGATTCTAAATCATTACCATACACTTTTTTTTCTAACAGATATAAAACTTATTCAAGAATAGATAGAGTCTTTATTTCTAACCAAATGGTAACAGACTTAATTAATTCCAAAATCATTTCATGTCCTATATCAGATCATAATTCAATTGTCTTTGAATTCATGGTAAAGAGTACTTATAATGTCCAGATCAAAAGAATACCAGCATACTTAACCCAACTAAAGGACTATAAAGATTATATACTTACAGAGGTGCAACATTTCTTAGACTTAAACACTACACCTGATGTCTCCATTGTTTACATTTGGGATGCTTTAAAATCATATTTGTATGGACAAAGTATCAGATGGTATAATAATAAAAGGAAATCCTGGGACAAAGAATTACTAGATATTCAAAGCAAATTAGACTCATATAAACATAATAATAAAGATAATAATATGGACAAAAAAGTCATTGAGGAAATAAATAAATTAAATGAGAAATACAAAGAAATTTTAACTCATAAAGTCAAAATAACATTAGAGAAATATAAGTTTTTGTCTTACTCAATAAGTCCCAAATACTTACATAGACTTAAAAATAAAACAAAAAGGCTGAATAAACAAAATCATATCAAAGAAATCTTCTCTCCAGGGAAAAAGAAGAATGTTTCTAGTTTACCAGAAATATTAGATGAATTTAGAAATCACTTTCATAAAATTAATCACAATAACATTAACATGGATTCTAAAGATAAAATAAAGAAATTTATAACTACAAACATGAACAAGAAACTTAATAAACAACAGACTAAATTAATAGATAAAGATATTTCATATACAGAGGTTATTACACAAATAAACAGACTTAAATCAAACAAAGCACCAGGTAATGATGGTATTATACCAGAGATTTATAAAATTCTTCCTAAAAGTACTTACTCATTAATACATAGGGTTTTTATTTCAGCTCAAAATGAGTTAATAACTCCCCCATCCTGGCAATACACATTTATTTCACCAATTTTAAAACCCAATAAAGACCCAACCAGATGCACTTCATATAAACCTATTTCATTACTTAATGTTGACTATAAAATGTTTATGAGTATTTTTGCTGACAGATTAAAGACAATCACTCCAGGTATAATAGATATAGATCAGACAGGCTTTATTATAAATAGAAATACTTTTGATAATATAAGAAGAACTTTAACGTTAATTGATTATGCAAACAGGAAGAAGAAAGACTTAACACTTATTAGTCTTGATATAAGTTCAGCATTTGACTCAGTAAGTTGGGACTACTTGTTTATCTTATTGAAGTGTACAAATTTCTCTGATGCATTTGTGAATCTAATTGAACATCTATATAAAGGAGCATTGGCTTACATTAAGATAGGAACATATGTCTCACAAAAATACCCATATTAAAAGGTACAAAACAAGGGTGTCCACTCTCTCCACTATTATTTACTTTAATAATGGAGCCTTGGGCTAATTTGATTAGAAACAGCACTGATATAGTAGGATTTGATATAGATGAAAATACAATATCTAAAATTCAACTTTTTGCAGATGATGTTCTAATTACATCAGCAGGAACTAACTCTTCTATGCAGTCATTATTTGATAAAATGACAGATTTTAAAAATATCTCTGGTTTGATATTTAATGAAGAAAAACTAAAATATTACCTATATACACACGAAAAAATGTCCTCACTAATGATTTTCACAAATATATACCCAACTCAGGTCAGATAACTTACTTAGGTATAATATTAACTAAAGATATTAAATCTATTATACATAATAATTATAGTAACTGTCTTCATAATATACAAAATCTTTTCAATAGCTGGAACAATATGTTTTTTTACCATGGAAGAGAGACTCACAATTATTAAAATGATAATATTCCCTAAGATATTATATTTAATACAATCAATAATACTCCCACCTACAAAAATAATTATTAAGAAATTGAATTCACTAATGTTAAATTTCTTATGGGCACCTAATAGACCTAGGATTGCATTAAAGAAACATAGTAATAGCTGGTCTCAAGGGGGCATTTCATTCCCAGACTTTAATTTACATACTATCTCTTCTATTATAAAAGTTATTACTTTGTTAATAGATCAGTCATATGTTGCAAAATGGAAAGATTATTGGGAACTAATTAGCATTCACTTCATGAAAATCTCCTTAATACATAAAAATACTATTGTAAATAACCCCATGTTATGGTTATTGAAGGAATTTTGTACTTCATCTATTACACCAAAATATCTAGCTAGTTACCCATTAAATATTATTATTAGATATCATAATTTTATATTTATGCATCCTAAGTATAAGGAATGGAATTTTATCCTATTCCCTATAATGTATACACAAGGTATTCTTTTATCAACCACCTCTGAAAGAATTCTTTTAGTCATAGAGAATGATTTAAAGTATTGGTATCAGTTGCTGTCTGACAACAAAGTAAAAAATTTAGACTTCTTAAAGCAAAAATTTGATTTGAGAGAAACATGTTGGTTAGAAATTCAGACTTTTAGACAACATCTTATTAATAAACTTGATTTAATGTCTGTAACAGTTAAAGAATCTGTCCCAATTCTGATTGATTACTTGATATTAAATTTACAACATAGGGTTTCTGATAAAGGTAAGCTCTCACACATACATAAAATTATTAGAGAAGAAACTCATTACAGTTCAGATACTTATTGGAATTATTTTATTTCCATTAATGGTGAATCACCAAAACAACAAGATAATATATATTGGAATCTGCTTATAAAACTACGTCTTCCATTAATTGGAGACTTTTTACTTGGAAATTTTTACATAGATCTTTCTATGCACCTTTAATGATGAATAAAATAAGTAATAAAGACAACTTATGTAAGAGATGTAATGTAGAAATAAATGCTGATTGGGCACATATGTTTTATGACTGTATAAAATTGAAGGAATATTGGATGTTAATCAATGATTTTTTGCAGGCTCTTTTCACAGATAATTTCATTGTCTCTAAATCACTTATATTATTTAACACTTCTGTTCCTAAATGTGTTAAAAAGTTAAACTTCCCTTGTTATGGTCTATTCTAGCAGTGGCTAGAAAAATAATAACCAGAAACTGGATTTCAGATACTCCTCCTTCATTTAATGAATTTAAAAATGTTATGACAGAAGTGTGTCATATGGAATTAATGACAATAAAGTCAAGAACTACTAGAAAAACGTCTTACTATACTATATGGGATACTTTACAAAACCTGTTAAAAAATCTTAGTTTCATTAGTAAGACATTACAGTTTAATCAATTGATTTGATTTGTAGTGGATGTCTCTGTAAATATTTTGGTTGTTTTATTAAATGTTATAATTATTTACATTTTAATTGCTTGTATAAGATTGTTATGATATTTATTTTGTATGTTAAAAACAATAAACTTGTTTTTTAAAAAAAGAGTCTGATTTGCAAGTCTAATGATTCAGATTCCCACTCTCTAACTTTGTTTTTGTACCAGCTAAGGGTCTTACCAAATAAATACACTTTTAATAAGTCCCAAACCATGACTTTACTGATTTCTGTTGTATTATTAATTTCAAGAAATAATTGTAGTTCTGACAATATCCAGGGTCTGAATTCTTTAATTTTCGTGATATATGATAGAATTCTAGTTGAGAGGATTAAAGGTTTAAATTCTATTTGGAGCTTCATTATCAGAGAGTCATGATCTGAGAAAGGGCATGGAACTATTGAGAAGTTGAGGATTTTTGTTTGTAAATCTTGAACTACGAATAATTTGTCTATTCAGGTTTGTGTTCCAAATCTATGGTCTTTATGGGAAAATAATAAGGATTTATCATCTTTTACTTTAAAAGTGTCAATTAAATGAAATGGATAAATCCATGTTTATGGATTTTGAAATAGTTGCTATGCGAAAAGACTTTTTGGTGGTTTCAGAAGCTTCTAAGTTACAATTAAAGTGTCCTCCCAATCTAAGATTTCCTTTATAATTGTTGGCAATAAAATCTAGGTGTTTTTCAACCATTCCTGCTTCAATTCCTGGAGAACCAATATAGATTAGCTAAGGTCCATATTCTGTTATTAAATTTAATTATAACAAATGCTAGTTAGACCTTCTTTGTTTTCATATGTATAAATAACTTTTGGAGTGATTATGTTTTTCTTCCAGAGAATTGATACTTCTTTTGTCTTTGTTCTGTAGGAGGATTGAGCTAAGACTGTATAGTCCTTAGAGTTCCAAATAAAGCTATCATTAGTCTTAAAATGTGTTTCCTGGAGAATTACTACTTGTGCCTTATTTAGATTTAAATATTTTATTAGGTATGATCTTTTATATGCATTATTTAAGCCTTTAGTATTTAATGATAAGAATGTTAAATCCATTTCAAGTTATTGTTGGAAGAAACTTTTTTTCTTTTTTTATTATTTTGATTATAGTAGTTATACCATATTCTCTGATAACAATGGATGTTATTTTTATGTGTGTAAACTTGGGAGTGTAATTTAATGTTCTTTCTTCTTTAAATATAAGCAGGGTAAAATACTGATCGGGCTTTAAAAAAGTACTTCTATAAAACATTAATTCTAAAGTATCAAATACAAGTAAATATAAATTTCCCATTAAACATGGAATGAAAATCATTCCTAATCCAATAGATAAAGATAGATCTATTGGATTATCACTCATACCTTTAACCAACAATATCAACTGAGCTCCATATGTTAAATTATTATATGGAGAATTTTCTTAAAAGAGATATGAAATTCTATATTATTCTATTATTGTTCTATAGTATTTTGTATATCAGGATGGAATGTTAGTAGTGTAAACAACTATTATGTTGACTTAGAAAATATCCAATATTTAGTTACCCTTAAGAGATCCCAAACATGTCAGATGTGTCATTTTGGATAAATTAAGTGCAACAGAGGAGCATACACTAAATAAGCCAACAACAAAGAGATTATTACTAAAATAATTTGACTAAAAGGACTCTACAGGAGACAATAAGTGATTACCAATGAAGTATGAATTTACTGTAGGTGTACTGTCCTCCTTTACTTTCCCACTCTTCAGCTCACCAACTTCAACATACACTTATGAAAAGACATGGCTTATCAGTGGTATCCTGACTCAGAGTAGAGGCACCTTACATTCTAGTGTGCAGTGCTTTTACATATTTATAGATTTACAAAGCAGAGTCTAAGAATGAACTATGATCACCCTGACAATTCCCATCCTGCATAGGGCACCTCCTGCTTCCAGAATGGGTAATCACATCAGGTCTAAAATGAATGTGAAGATACCTATATGGTAATCAAGACTTACCTTAAGTAAGTATTTATCAAATAGTGTTTAGAGCATCTTAGAGAGTTCTCGGGGCAGTTAGAATACTCTTATGCCTCTCCTTCCTTGACGAAAAACAGATTTCCCTTCCCTTTCTTTCCCTTTTTTTTTAAATCAGTACTAATAAAAGAAATTCAGCAAACATAGGTAAACAGAAATAACATTCAGTAGTCATCTTGTACATGACTCGCAACCCATTAAACAAGTCAGTGACTAACATCACTTTAGTGAACATTATAAAGACAAATTAGAATAATTTCCTAGCTCTTTAAATTTTCTGATAAAGCAAAAAGTTAACAATAAGGTATTTTAACTAAAAGTATAAAGCATTTCAATTTTTTCTTGCATGTATACATGTCTACTTATATTGTAGTGTCAATAGCTGTCTTTGAAATCTGTACAATACTTCACTTCTTCAAATCATTCCTTTTTCAATTCAGGTTTTGTTTTGTCAAAACGGCAACAATATTTCAAGGGCACAATTAATATTTAGATTGATGTTTCAAATAAATTACTTGTCTTTTGCCAATTGAGTTTGTTTAGAATGTATGGTTAGTGCAATATAGCATGTTGCAAAAATAATATGTATCTTTTCGTGTGCTCTAGAGACTGTCATATGCAAGTGACATATATAATGTAGCATATTCAGGTTGTTAAATTAAATTATGCTTATTAATCAGGCAGTTTCATTTAAATTCACAAGTAATTTGGGGACATTTCAGTTGAGGTTCCAGGAATGTATAGTCCAATGTGAGTAATTGAGTCCGCTTTTCCTCATAAACATATGTCACAATTCATTAAACTAAGCAGAGTCTAACATCTGTCTAATAATTATTATAAAGACAAAGAATAGTAATTTCCTAGCTCTTCAAACTTTCTGATATTGCAAAATGTTGACAGTAAGCTATTTTAACTGCAAGACTAAAACATTTCAATAATTCCTTGTGAATATACATTTTTACTTTTACTGTAGTGTCAAGAACTGTCTTTGAAATCTATGCATTACTTCACTTCTTTCAAGTCATTCATTTTACAGTTCAGATTATATTTTGTCAAAATGTCAATTGCATTTCAAGGGTACATTAATATTTAAACTGATGTATCTGCAGTGGTGCAGCGGTAGCGTTGTTCCCTCACAGCAAGAGGTTCTCCCGTTCGATTCTCGGTTGGAGTGCGAGGGGTACCTTCTGTGTGGAATCTGCATGTCCTCCCCACGGTTGGGTGGGCATTCGAAAGACATGCGTAAATGGGCGTGCTTTCGTTGAAGGTTGAACGTCGAGCTGGCACCTCGGCATTCGTGAAAATCTACTGCCAATCATTAGCAGACCGGAGTTCTGCTGTGGCGACCCCTAACCGGGAAAAGCCGAAAGACAAACAACAACATTTTAAATTAATAGCTATCAGTTACCAAGTGAATTTGTACAGAGTGTGAGGTAACTGCAAAGATAACATGTTGCAGAAAGTAATATGTATCTTTTCATGAGCTCTACAGACTGACAATTTCAAGTAACATATAAAATGTAACCTTTACAGTGCAGACAGCTTGTGAAATCAGCATGTTAAAGTGAGTAATACTTTTTAATCAAGCAGCTACATTTCAGTGCACATGTAGTTTGGGAACATTTCAGTTGTGTTTCCAGGAATATGTAATCCTGTGAGGATAAATCATAAAATATTTACAAATAATCCTATTATGTATTTATTTTACCTTGTTTAGGTTGTTTTTCATTTTAATAACTAAACATTACTTTTTCTTATTTTTGTTATTAGTGAGGCTAAGTGCACTTTGCAGATTCACAGTGTCCTTAGAAACTGCAGCAATTGTTTACTGTTGCTATGGCAACACAAATATAGTGTGAAGAAAGCTTCACTTCTCTTAACAAACAGTACATTTTTCCCTCCTTTTTTATGTATTTGTTAATACTAAAAGGAAAAAATTCAAAGGACATATGTACATGAATGGAACATTTCAGAGTTAATCACGAACATGTCCCCAATCCCAATAAGCATAACCGTGACTATCATTAATCTCATAAATATTGTAATAACAATTAATTAAGTTCAATACTCCAATTAGTCTATCTTAAAACTAGATTATTTTAGACTATTATTTATCTATGTATAGATAGGGTGGCCACAGTGGTGTAGCAGTTAGTGTTGTCGCCTCACAGCAAGAGGTTCTCTGGTTCGATCCTCAGCTGGGGTGCCTTCTGTGCGGAGTCTGCATGTCCTCCCTGTGGTCGCGTGGGTTTCCTCTGGGTGCTCCGGTTTCCTCCCACATCCTAAAGACATGCTGTAGGTGGATTGGACACTCTAAATTGGCCCTAGGTGTGAGTGTGTGCATGTGTGTGCCTTCTGTGGAAGGTTGGGCACCGGGCTGGCAACTCAACACCATAAAACTCCACTGTCAATCATGAGCGGACAGGTGATCTGCTGTGGCAACCCCTAACTGGGAAAAAGACGAAAGAAGAAGATGTATCTATGTATAGATAGTGAGTTATTAAATATATACAGACTATATCAGTATAGTAAATAGGAGAGAATTTAGAAAGGGAGACAAGATGCAGTTAAAATAAATAATCAGGAAAGAGAGAAAGAAAAGAAAAAAATTAAGAGAAAATACACATAAATTTTGTATGTTGATTTACAGTATAAATATTTTATGTGCTATATAACCCCCTTCTGTGAAAGAAAAGTACCCTGTTTTACATACCTGAGGTAATGTGAAAACTCTCATATGTCATCTATTTTCAAAAAATATAGATAAAGATTCCAGTAGTTAGTTACCTTTTTTTTAAATTCCAAGCAGTAAAATTGGTCCTTTAAAGTAATGTTAAAACAATTCATATCATAGTAGATGCTTTGAGAGATTTTGCTGTAACAGTATCAGTCTTTTTGCTTCTTCTTCTTGACATCTGTCCAGACATTTGTTACTTTTGTTCTCTTGAAAGAAGGTGACATCCAATCCATATTGTCTGGTAAAGTAATCACATTATTAGTTTTAATAAATGAAGAGGCTTCCTCTAAGTCAGTAAAAGTCCTCATCTCATTGGCATACAGTATTCTTATCCTAGGTGGATATGCAAGTTGTGCCTTGATGTTATTTTGTGTCAGAAACTTTATCATTGGCCACACTTTTTCCTTTGTTCCATTATTCTAGATGAATAGTCGTTATCAAATCCTATCAGGCTGTGTTTATATTTTAGAGGTGCATGCAGATCTTAAAATCAGTTCCTTGTCCAAGTATGAAAGAAATTTGATAATTGACCTAGGAGGAGAGTTTGAGTTAGTGGCAGGTTTCCCAAGAGTTCTGTGTGCCCTCTCAATGCCAAAGGAAAGTCCCTCTTTTAAATTTAAGAAGTCAGGGATCCAGCTTGATAAAAAGGAAATAATATCCTCACCTTCTGTGTTTTCAGGTATTCCGGAAATCCTGATGTTATTTCTCCTCTCCCTATTTTCCAAGTCATCTACTTTATTAAACAACCAAGTGTTTTTTTTAAGAAGCAGTTCTTTCTGCGTTTCCTCTTCCTTAAGTCTGCTTTCTAAGTCATTTAGAGAAACCTCTATTCCTGTTAATCCTTGTCTGGTGGTGGTGTAGCATTTCCTTGAAGGTGTCAGCCTGTTTTTGACTGCTTGTCTTAAGATTTTCCAGGTTCTCTTTAAAATCATCCATCTTCAAAGACAACTCCTGCAGGGTAGATGCCATCTGTTGTGGCAGCCTCCTGGTGAGAATTCTTTGAGTTGCTCATTTTAACAAGTGAATATATCTTCAAGCTTTTTGACAGGAAATTATTTGTAAAACTTCACCAAAGTTTCTAATTATGTAAATTAGTCCTTTATCTATAAGATTTTAAACTTTGAAGAAAAAAAAGAATACTTTTTCCTGTCTTTTTTAACTAGTTGTATAGAGCTCTAAAATACTGCTGCTTTCAGTTAGCCATTCAGGCTCTGCCCCCTTTTAAATGCATTTTCATAGCTGTCCATAGTCTTCCTACTTTTTCTCTCTTATTCCCCTTTAACCCCCATCCAATGGGAAAAAGATCTTGTTTCTTTTCCTGCAGACCTTCTTTCTTCAATAACTCAGTAAATCCTACTGCTGCCTTGTCTACTATTGGTATGTCACACCCCCTTTGTTCTTTACTCCAAATCTCCTATAACGCCTCTGCCTGCCCTCTCCATCTGATCTTTTGCTTATTTGGTAGGATGTTAAATATTTTGACTAAGAACGTACATTGCATGTATGGCTCCCAATTATGCAACCAAATCCAGAAGGTTTAGGATTTTTACTTGGAAGTGTTTGCATAGGTATTTTTACACCCAGAGCAGACTTTAAAATGTTTTCCTCATGTAGATATCAAATGTTGGAGGTGTGGTGAGCAATAAAGAGGTAATGAAAACATATGTTTTGCAGATGTAATGAGATGGCAGGTTTTAAAAATTCTGTATAGAGTATGCTTGTTAGAAATATTGTGTAAGCAAATGGCTGTAACTAAGGAAATCATTATTTTGGACTAGGACACATGATCTGAGTTGCCTAGAACTTAGTAAGGTATTGTTAAGTTTAATTCTGTTGATGGCTAAAAACAATTGCTAGAAGATGAAACTCAAAGTCTAAAACCAACTGTATTTGAAGTAGTAAATATTATAAAAGAGAGAAAAGAACTGGAAGAGGGATCTTCGGAAAAGGGAAGGAGCAAATTACATAGAAGTAAGTATAAATTGAAATAAGTAGAAATTGTGGGAACACTATGGATAATAATGTTCAGCAGGAGAAGGAGTGAGGTTTAAGGGAAGGCAGGAACTGAGCAAATTATGTAATGTTGAACTGATGATATTTTATGAAAAAAAAAGAAAGAAAGAAAATATATGTGATGTATAACACATGTAAAAGGAAAAATGTTAATATGTTTTTTTTTATTTTCTTTTAATGTAAGTTTGCCTGTGTCTTAATTGATAATTCAATAAAGGTTCTTAAAAAAAAGAAAATGTACATTACATATCATGCAAGTAATTCTGTGGGTCAGGCACTCCTAACCTCCACGTTCCTTGGACATTATCATTTTTTTCCAACTTACTCTCAATCTTTCTTCCCCCATAGAAATTCTGACATCCACTTTTTGAAGTTATCCACTCTGCTTTTCCCAGGTGTATCATAGATTGCTTGACCCACACATAATAAAGACAAAGTCACATGCTAGTGCAGCATCTGTACTGTTTACTCAAATTGGACTTGGAACAAAGTCCATTTCCTTAAATTCTTTGTATCATTTCACATGTTAAACTATACATCCTACCTCTGCCTGCTTCATATGTGTTTTTCTGTGTCACTGCTAGGTATTTCTTCACCCTCCCACCATGCTGAACTTGTCAGCTGTTTTAACCTATCTAGACATTTAGGTCAGTTGCTCTTGTTTTTTTCCTTTGTTTTTTTTGTTTTGTTTTTACTTTATAAACGGAGAGTTTGGCAAACTCAGTCAGGATGTTCATTAAGTTGTATCTTTAAATGGATTTCTCAGCATAACTATTACATTATCTGCATATAATACCATCTTTATTTCTGTTACCCCCACCTATATCCTGCTAGCTAAAAATCTCTTTGTTGTTTGCCAGTAGCTCAAGTTACATTGCAAACAGAAAAGGAGACAGAGGACACCTCTGCAGTGTACCCTAGAGATTTCAAAAGACTCGGAAATGCATCCCCTTACCTTTACTGTGCATTTACACCACTATACATGTTATCTCCCTTGAAATGGAACATCAGATAGCTGCAGTACCCTTTCCAGATATCCCCCAATCTACTCCATTAAAAGCTTTTTCTGCATCAAGTGAGTGTAATGCCAATGTTTTCTTTAAGTATCTGCACAGCTTGTAATATCATTAGAATTTTTTACAGTATTATCATGTTTACTTCGCCCTTCAATAAACCCTTATTTTCATCCCTGCTTTCCCCATGGATACTTGGTCTTCATAGGGCTGTCAGCACCTTTACTTTCAGGGCAAAAGATGAAAGTGTGACAGTTTTCCTTGGTCTAGAATGCTGTGCTTTCCCAAGTACCCAGACTTGCGGTGTGCCCTCTTGATCTGGATATCCTCTTAATTTCTTTTGCAGAATACCTCTGCAAGATAATTTAGGTATAAACCCTTTTACCACCCACTGGATAGCCAACTGGCTCACTTATAGGATCCAGGAGATCAAAATAGTTGAGGCCACCTCCTCCAAGAGACAAGTCACTAGCAGTGCCCCCAGGGCCCAGGACTGGGCCGCTCCTTTTTGGTATCTGTTTCTCTGAAATGGTAGCAGATGTTGAAGGATTATGGCTAAGTTTTCAGTTGATTGCAAGCTGGGGGTTATCAACTCCCCTGTAGACACTAGCATTCTTCACGAAGGTCTATCTCTGACTAACAAATGGTGCCAAAGCCATGGTCTTAAACTCATTGCTAAGACATGCATAATTGTATCCTTTGGGAAGTCAGTCATCCCAGAAAATTTCATGTTGGCAATACTCCTTTAAGAGTTGACCCAGTGGTCAGGGATATGGGTGTGCATGTAGATAGTAGCCTTACCTTTGACCACCATGTAGCCACAATGAACAGGAATTCCTTTTATGTTGCATAACTTATAAGTAAGGGCATGGCATCTAGGTCCAAAGAGGTCATTATCCCACTGTACTCTGCCCTTAATTGTCCAATCACAGAGTACAATGCTCCCTGTGGTATGTACCTGACCAGGCATATGCAGCAAGTAGAACAATCTCAGAGGTTCCTTACAAAAAGAATATAAGGTGTAACAAACCTTCATTATAGAGAGAGCCTTAAAGCCCTTTTCTTCTACTCAGTCTCATATAGATTGCTGAAGGGTATTCTGTACCTGGCTTACAAGGCATCTACAAGTGCCATACCTATGAATCTCTTACATATTTGTAAGTCAAAGAGTACCAGAAATACAAGATCTAGGGACCTGAATTTTGTCTGTGACTAAAACAGAACATTCTGGAGAGACAGATATGTGTCCTACAGACTACCCCTCCCAAGGAACAGGCTTCCCATTCATGTGAATCTGAATTTGTCATTACCCAGTTTAAGTACAACCTAGACTGTTGGATGGGGAATAAAAATTTACACCAGACCTGGTACCCATGTCCCTTAATGACAGAGGGAACATATAAATGTTTAGTCCTCTATGTCCTATTTGGATGCAGGACATCATTGTTCTTTTGGGAAAACTTGGCTAGGCTTAGAAAGGCCCTCTTAGTCATTTGCCTAGTAACAATGTATGCATCAATGAAACTCCTGCCCATTACACCCTCCAACATTCTCATAATATGGAGGTTCTTATTTCTTGCACCATATTCCTGCTGTATAGGGGCAGCTTCCAATAAGTCCACTTATTCATCAACTGCCTCAACTTTTGCTTTTAATTGCCTCTGAATGCTCATTTATAGCTTCTGTCATTCCTCCACCACCTTATTATTGTCCATTATCTAAGAGTTCATCTTTGAGTTCATAGTTTATAACTCAAAAAACAAAAATCACATTTGGCGTAGTTGCCATCTTCTCTTTTGTTCTAACCTGATTCCACCAACCACAGAGCTCTTTTTTGCCTGACCTTTGTGTTCCAACAGTCCCGATTTCTTATTTCTATTTTTTCTTCCCATTCACATTAGCAAAAATGAACAACCCCGACAGCACTAAATAAACTGAGTATTTTTTACTGACATGGGACAGATACTGCTGTTTTTATCTAATTTAAAGCATGGCAACAAGCACCGTTATCTAATTCCTTCAGTGCCATAACTGGAAGTGACCTTTTCAAAGTTTTAGGCCACATGACAAGTCTGTGTCAGACAAAATAAATCTGGAGGTATCACCTGATATCCACTCACACAGAAAAGTGCTAATGACATGAAGGCAAAGATTTTTGCTCCTGTCTTAATCCCAGATGAATAATACTATTTCTCTTAGTTCTCCTAATTACTACCAAACTAAACATACGCTTAATCATACTTCTACTAAGTCACCTTCATGTACTTCACCTGCTATCTTCTGTTACTTCCTTTGACTAAAATAACACTAACTCTCTTAATAATATTACTTAACCATTTCAGCTATATTTGACAAATCCTCTTTCTTAATGCTAGACAACAAAAATTCTACTACATACAAATGTCTTCTTTATATGTAAAGTCTGTGTGTGTATCCTCCTAATTTTGAAGCTGTTATTTTTTACTGATCTATTATGTGTTTTTCAAATGTCTGAGTCTGTATATTTTTTACTTATGTTGCTACCAGTGTAACTTAGATGTATGTACATTTTCATCTTAGTATATTTCAACTGTAAGTTGCATTGTATCTTGGAGCTTTTCCTCCCTGGCCTCCGCTGAAAAAGGGCTAACCACCCAGTCACACTGTCCCGGTCAACAACTGTAAAAATAAAAATAGATAAATAAATAAATGTATTAAGGAGTTACACTACATGGGGAATTTGGGCATTATAGACAAGCATACTGAAACCACACCATGGGCCAGTAGTATGAAGGCTATTGAACCTAATAAGGTTATAATCTGCAATGACCCACAAGATCTGAATAAAGCAACACTGAATGAACAATGTTTTATAAAAACACTGGATGAGAAGGAATTGTTTCCATGATGCCAGTGGCAACCTTTTATTTTTTTTCTAGACCTTGATGTTTGCAAATGAGTTTGTCAAATTAAACTAGGTCAGGACAGCTCCAGGATATACACTTCACTTTAACTACAGGTTTCTAAGAACATCCTTTATGATTTCATCTCCTGAGGTTTTTCATTGAGCAGTGGCCCATATCTTTGAAGGCTTGGTGACTGCTGACAAGATAATGGTTGATATTTTGCTTTGGGTTGAAACACTTGAACAAAATAGTGGAAGGCATAAACTATTCATGGATTTGCTTATGATTCCTTAATCTGATGCTAAATGGAAACAAAATAACATATTTGTGTCGGACATCAAATATGTGAAACATCTATTGACCAGTCCTAGAATTTAGCCAGGTGCTGATAAAGTAAGATCTGTGCTGCAAGTACAGAAGTACAGTGCAACAACAGGGTAACCAACCTTTGACAAGTAGATTAGGAACAATTCCAGATGCACAGATGTGATATGGCCAGAGTGAGAAGAAAGTATTGGCCACTGTGTGTGGTCCTGTAAATTTTTTCAAATACATTAAGGGTATACTAGTCATTGTGGAGCCTAATAATAAATCATTGTGAAACATTTTTCATAAGCCTTTAAACAAATTGATCCAACTGAGATTGCTTTTATTGCTGTAGAGATTTGACTTAACAGTAGTGTACAGACTGGGCAAAGAGATGCAATGCAGTTGGTGCATATCTATGGCATACCTCAAAGAAGACAGTCACAGTCTGATAAAGGGGCATGTGGAAGTCATGTCAGTAGTCACTTATCTATCAATTTCATCTTGGAAATTGTCAGAATATCTTTGGGAAAGGAAAAGTAATTTTGAACTGCAGTTGCTATAAAACATGATTCTGTGTAGATGGGTAGATAAAAAGAAGGCGCCATTTTCTAGTCCAAGGTTATTACACTGTTATGACTAAATTCATGAGACACAAGGACCGATGTTCATTTAACAATGACTGTTCCTATTCAGATTATAAAAACTCATATTAGAGGAACTGTCATTGGTGAGGAATTGTCAGCGACAAGGATGATGTCTTATTCTGGCAATGTATGCCAAGAGATAATTTACTGATGGTAAGCAACTGTCTTATTTGTAATATGTATCATAAAACTAATTCCAGAGATGTCATGATTCCCTATAAAATTCTAGACTGACAATTAAGTAAAGCTGCTTTACATGTTTTTTCCAGTTCAGAGATAGTCAATCTTATCTAAGTTTACTTTATTGACTTCTCCAGGGCAAATCTCGTTCATCTTATAGAAAACCTGCAAAAATATTTTCTGCAAACAGACCTGTCTGAGAGGGCTGTTCTTCCAGTCTTTCCAGCAGTTAAACAGCTGCATAGACATGCTTGTAACCATCTGTCCTGAATATAGTGGTAAATTCAGGAAACCTCTCTGATGGAACTCCTGTGTTAAGCTGTGTATTAAAGGAAGGAAAATAAAGAAAAGCTGTAAGAAATTTCCATTCCTTAACAGCAAGGCCATGCTGAAACATGTCAGCAAAGAACTTAACAGCACTATTAAAAATGTGAAGCAGAGCTGTTACAAAAGGATAATTAGTAGCGCATATAAAATGGTGCACAGTAACTATAGTCACTTTAGATATCAAGGACAACTACAAATCAATCTAGTCATCTCAAGGAATTAAGGAATATTATCCAAGAATGCAGTGAGCTCAACCATCCCATGGATACAGCCAATATATTAGCATTTAAATTTAGTGCTAACTTCATCTGACATACCCACATTGTTGGCCTCCACTACCCTGAAAATGTAATTCCCCCAGAAGTCAATGTTTAGCAAGTCTTAGAATCTCTTGCAAAGGCTAAAACTGATACTTAACAGGCTGCATTCTCACCAATGCCAGTATGCAGTGTCCTAATCTTTGCTTAAACTGTCAAACCTCAACCTATTCACAGGGTTTGTGCTTTATGCCTGAAAAATAGCCAGTGTGACTTCCATTCACAAGGGAGTCCCCTCTGCAGACTTATATAGTTATAGACACATCAGCCTCATTTGCTAAGTTGTAGAACCTATCAGAGCAGAACTCATTTATGCAGACATAAGGAGATTAAGAATAAAGCTGCTGATAATTTCAGCTTTACTTCGTCCAGAAGTGATTCCTAATGTAGAAGCAGTATGACAACTATAGAGGAAAAACAGAAAGTTTTTTTCTGACATTTTAGCTAATACAGTTACTAGTACTGAATCCTCGTGAAACAGTGCATATCCAAAATCCAAATGGCATGCATTCAGAGCAACAAGAAGCAGTTATTGTTGCAGTGCTTAGAACACCGAAGTCCTAAACTGTCAGAGCAAGTGAAAGGTGCAGTTTTTAGTCAGGAAATATAAACACCTGTATGGAACCAGACTGTTCTTGCCACAGAACACTGAGTTTTTTAGAGAAAATACCAGCTGCAAATATGTTACCTGTTGCATTATTTACCTTCTCAGGCTGATGTGGTGTGGTTTATGCCCATGCTTCATAATGCACAGAACCCACAAACTACGATCTCAAAAACAAACACTATATTTTTTGTCTGCAAACTCCCCATTCCATTTTAAAGCAAACTCCTCTAAACAGGTGTTAAAGGAGCTTAAAAAATGGACATAAATAAGTCTGCAAATCATTCAGCATTATGCCCAAATTTTCTCTAAATGGCAGCAAAGTATATATACAGACCACTGAAATGTACTGTCTTACCCGTACCATAAGCATAAACATTACTCATGAAACATGCAACCAATCCCAAGAGTTAAAACCTTAAATCAGCCAATGACTCCAGACCAGTCTTTCAACATGTTTATTAAATTATGACAGGTATTTCAACAATTTCAATTTTTTTATATGTAATTTGCCCTTACCCTTTTCTAAAGATCCCACTTTGTTATTTTATCTCTGTTAAAATATTCACTACTTTAAATACACTTGGTTTAGACTTTGATTTCCATTTTCTAGTGACTGCTTTTTGGCAATCAACAGAATTAAACTTAAGACCCTACTATGTCTAGACAATTTAGATCCTGTATCCAAGCTAAAAAAAAATCATACATATTTTCTTACCCAATATGTATGATAGAGTACTCTGTGGAGATTTTTAAAGTCTGCCAATTCATATGTTCCCAGTTACTTTTTTTTTCCCATTCATACCTCCAACATTTGCTGTCTAAGGAAAATTCTTTGGAGTCTGCTTGGTTATAAAAATACCCATGCAAACACTTCCATGCAAAAATCCTAAATCTTCAAGACTTTGTTGCATATTTGAGAGCCATACATATTTCCCCCATTGTTTCCTTGTGAATTGTATACCAATCTATTTTCCCAATCTTTTCCAACCTCCTCTGATTGATTCCTATAGTTACTGTGCACCATTTTATATGTGCTACTAATTATCCTTTTTTAACAGCAGCTTTTGTTCTAGATTTAACTAAAAACTCTACCAGAGCAGGTATTAGGATTCCTCAATCCCTTTCTATTTACCTTTATTCTGATATCAATCCCTGATAGGGAAAGCAATCTCTAGCCTGCAGTCAAGATGTTGTCTTGGCCTCTTCCCATTCTATTACCTTTCCCTCTGCAATTATTTCACTTTGTCAGGAACCAGGTTATTGGGAGTACACTTATCTGCAGTCATCCTTATTGCCAGAATCTTCTTTCTCCATTCTCACGCTGGATTAGTTCTTAGAATACTTTTTGCCACTTTATGAATATAATATTTTTTAATTTCTCAAAATCTTTTGGGTTTCTAATACCATGATGGGAATGGATCCCATTTCTAAGACAAGGTACGATTAAAGTTAAAGAAATTAGTATCATTTCAGTCTTTGATGTCAGCCAAAAGTTCTATTCGCAGCACCTGCAGTATGCCCAATAATGACTCCTCCTGCAATTTGTATGGGGTTACATGTATTGGTAACCTATCTAAATATAGTTGTAGATTCTTTTTATAAGTCACGTTGGTCTTAATACTATTGGAACTGTCTGGGTATCTTTCTTCCACATTGCTCTCGTTTCTGCCTGCAAATCTTGATATTTTATGAATTTGTGGCTCTCTGTGTGCAAAACACTGTAGTATTTAGGTGCAGTGATTTCAGTGATCAATGCTACTTTTGTCTTTTTTTCATGGACCACTCTATCTGGTTTTATTGCATCTATCTTTTGAACTGTTGGTAATGGGTGATCCCATGTGATATAGACTTCATCGTTTTCTATGATGTTTTGTGGCTGATGTTTTCAGTGATTTTCAGCCACTTCAGTCTCATAATATACAGTCCTACTGCCATTAGTATGTCACAACCAGCAACAAGGTGTGCGACTGTTTACAATTCTGTTTTACAAAACCTACATTTGTCTGTTTCTCCCACATGTTCAATGGACTTTGTAAACCAACATTTGTGTAGCCCACTGTCTTGGGTCACCAGTATTAACCTTTTATCTTTTGGTTTGAATTTGCCTCTTCTTAACCATTCCTGCATTCGATCCTGATCAACATGAGGTTCTTCTTGAAGTTTTCTATACTTGCAATTATATTTATGCATTTTCCACATTTCTTGCCCTCTCATCTGATCCTTCACCTTATATTCTTTCTTTTCTTTTTTTTTTTTTTGGCACATTCGGTTGCTGCCTGATTTTTATCTACTTCTGGTTTGATTTCCATTCCTGCTTGACGTAGATATAATTCTGCTAGAATAAGCAGGAAGGTCATCTTGGATTTATTCTTCTCATGTTTCAAAACTTTCACCATGTTTGGGTGTTGTGAGGTCAGCAGATGTGTGTGCAGTCCCACAATTGCAGATCTATACATGTGATCAGTTTCTAGGAGGGCCCATACATCCTTCTGAATGGGGAATATATAATCTTATTATCCACTGATTTTTATAAATCATTTGGTGAGCATGAAGCATTCTTCTTGTTTTCCTGTATAATCTATTCAACACATTTTGGGGCCAGTCAATCACTCCAAAACTGTTAGATCATGAAGAGCAAATTGTTTTATAGCTTGAATTTTGTTCCTAGATGTCAACACTGTTTTCAAGATTAATTTAAGTCTTCTAAAATATTCTTTGCTAAGTTTTATTCACATTTGTTCATGTTTTATTGTTGATCCTTCATCAGTTCCCAAATATTTATACTTCATCTTGCTCAAGTTCTTTTATATGACATGCTTGCCCCAAACTGATGTGTTCTTGGTGCTGCAGTTTTCATGCTTTAAAGGTTGCTTTTGCACATTTATCAAGACCAAATGACATTCTTATATTATCTGAAAAAGTTTGACTACTTGCAGTTGTCTTTTCAGTTCCTCATCTGATGAGCTATACAATTTTAAGTCATCGACAAAGAAAAGATGTGAGGTCTTTACACATTGCTGTTTTCTAGAAAGGAGCCAAATTACAGCCATGGCCTAATCTGTTAAGTAGACAGCTTATAGGGTTAAGGGCAAGACAGAATAGCAGTGGTGACAGGGAGTCACCCTGGAATATCCCCCTTTGAATTTTTTTCCATGGAATAATAATTTGTCCTTTATCATGGCTTAATTGCAAAGAAAAGTGGTTTTGCACTGTTTCATGGTCACTGTAATATAGTTGATCAGTGTAGGGTGTAGCTTATACATTTTTAAGCACTCTTTTATCCATGAATGTGGGATACTATCAAATGCTTTTTTGTAGTCAGTCCATGCCATACTTAGATTCTTCCCCTTTTACAGGTCTCCATTATGAATTTATTTAGCAACAGGTGATCCTTTGTTCCATATTACTTTCTTTTATTACACTTTTCTTCTATTGCCATGATTGAATTTTCTTCTAAATGACTACACATTTGTCAACATGAATAATCTTTAAGATAACTTGCAGGTTCAATTTTAAGTAGGAGCATTGTTTCTTCTGTTGTTAACCAGGCTGGTATTTGTTTGGGGTGCGCATATAAATAGTTCTTACTCATAGCTAAATCTTCGTGCAAAGATGTTAATACTTTAGCCAGACGTTATGTACTGTATCTGGGCCTGGGGTTTTCCAGTTGGAGGCTTTTTTTAACTTTATCTCAATCTCTTTGATTGTTACCTCATCCCAGTTCATATCCTATACCTTTGAACTTCTTGTTATTATTTTTAATTCTTCTATCCATTTAGGGTCTTTGTTATGTTCGATAGGTCTCTAAAATGTATCTATTTCTTCTTTTTTGGTGATCTTTCAATTCCTTTTGATTTGTTTCCAAATTGTGTATAGAACTTTTTGGGGTCATCAATAAATTGCTTATTTTGTATTTTTTCTTTATATTTATCTGTGTATCTTCTAGGTTTTTCTGCCTGTGCTGAGATTTTTAGTTTGTTTGCAATAATGCAAGATAGAACCTGATCTGTTATACTGTGCATTGCTTTTATCTCGTCTATCTTTCTAAAGTTTTTGTTGATCTGTTCGCTCTTCTATACTCTTCTAACAGTGACACTTCTTGCCTTAATTGCTTTATAGTTTTCTCTATTTGATAGTTCCATGATGGGATGCAATTTCTTCCCTTCCTTTCCCTTACTACCCTGTGTTCGTATGGTAGAATGTTATTTGTTATTAATTTAGCTGCACAGTAATATATCTTGTTTACTTTTGTTATATTGCATGGATCTCTATGGACAGTCCTAATTACTGTGTTCATTTGTTTTATCAAACTTCTGAATTTTGGGGTTTTATTGACCATCTGCAGTCTATTTCTTTCATAATATTCTATATGGCTGCTGTTATTCTCCGTAACGATCTGCATCCAAAATCTAACTCTGTACTTCTTTCTTGAAGCCCCCCCCTTCATTTCATTATCATCCCCTTCTAGCTACTGTATTCAAAGTCCTTGTTACAAGCCATCCATTATACAACACTGTTGAATGTTAACTGTCTCTAATTTCTGTACATGCGTTTGTTTCCTAATTCTGTAACATACTTTTAATAGGACATCTATAGTGCATTAGTACTGAATGCTGTCTCCCTCTGCTGTATTTATTTGTACTGTATTCAAGTCTGTTTAGTGATGGAAGATCAGATAACTGTGGGTTTTATTCTCTCACCACTTGCTTGGGTTCATTTTCCAGTACTGACACTGACTGCTGTGCAGTATTGGTGTGTATGGTGGTGATGGTGGTGGGGTTACTGCACTCATCTGTATGGTCCATCCTTTGGATGAGATGTTAAACTGAAGTCCCATCTGCCCGAGATAGTGTAGCTCAGGTGGATGTCAGAAGTCCCATAACATCTATTAAAAAGAGTAGGGTAAGTCCCCTGAATCTCTGGCCAAATTTCCCTTAGTTAGTAAGAATACCACCGTGAGTCTCACCAGAAAAGAGGCTGCTGGCTTACTGGGGCTAAGCTAGTCAACACAGCAAGCATAAATATTATTTGTTTTTGTACATGACTAAATCATGCTCACTGTATTATGCCCTAACACAGAATGGTAATTGTATGTTAAATATGTAACTGTGTATATGGGCCAGGTCATGGTTGAAAGTAGTCAGAGGATTAGTTTACCAACCTAGTCAACAGATTTAATTACTAATTACTTATTTAATTAAATTCATTCTTCACAGTCATTTACATAACCAGGGATCTTTTCCATCTAAGGAGCAGATTGGTTTATGCAGAAGTCTGTCAATATTTTCAATAAGCTTCCATTTAAGTATATGACAAGACATTTGAAAGTAAATTCTGCATTTTTGTATGTTTTTGACTGACCATAAACACAAATCATAATCAGGTATGATGAATGCAATACTTTATTTTTTTACAATCCTTTTAGAATATAAATCATATAAATAATCATTGTTTTTTTTTTGTAACTGTAAACATTATAGGCAAAAACACCTGTTTTTAGATGTAGTCCATGAGTGAGTAATCATGTCTGGTTAAGTGAGTTACTCGGTACTCAGATTGAGATTAAAGGAGTCAAACCCAGAACTACTGGATAAAACTTAACAGTTTATAACCTCAGTCATCTGCAGTACATTGCCAGAATAGTGCTTGTCTATATAAGCCTGATGGACACTTTTTGGCCTGCCTGGATATGTCAGAAAAGTTCACCAAAAGATCCAGGACTTTAATAAATCTTTTTTTATAATATTGTAGTACTTACATTTTGGGTAGAAAGTTGGCAAAAGTAAAAAAAAAAAAAAAAAAAAAATGTTTATTCTTATAAACAGATGGTTTTGCTAATTTGCTTGAAAACATATTGTAGGCCTGGATGTCTGTTCAACTTTTATGTAGCAGAGATTATAACTTTTGTCTGCTAAGCAATCACAAATCCATTTTTCTAACACTTTTAAAGAGTTTGCCAATACAAAATCACCACATTAGTAAGATGTTTGGTGTGCTTCCCCTTTAAAACCTTGTTGCTTGAGTTTTGTATGAAGGTTTGAGTCCTGTAGTAGCTGTTGAATGAGGAATACTGTCAGTCAGCCCAGTATGAATATATGTGTGGCAAATGAGTAGTATATATTCAAGCAAAAGGCTAATTATATAAAGTCCTAAATGTTTTTTATTACAACAATGAGATGTTGCTTCAGACACTGAATGCACCGCAGTTCATTTTAATTTTGTGGCATGTCTGTTTTGTCTTGACTAGCCTTTTAAGTTCATGTTGATTCCAGCTGAAACTCACCTGCATGGTTTTGTCCTTATGCTGGTGATGCTCCTTGGAGCATTTTTGTATCCTAAGTTATGGCAAAACCATGTAACTCGGGACAGTACTTGAGACAGATCCTTTTTTACTTCGTCACTAATTGGAGTGTGACAGACGTACTTGCATAAAATATAATAGCAATGAATACTTGCATTTGTCCTTGAAGTTAGGAGTATGCAGATACATAATATGGTGGTCAAGTGTCAGTGGGAAGATATGTAGAGGTCTGTCTGGCTTTGGTTTCTAGCATTTGACCACACTTGTTCCCAGGGAAGGCCAACTATGACAAATAATCTGCTTCATGGAATAGTTCATGTTTTATTAAAACTGTCTACTTGAGCAAGTTCTGATCCCTCTTTAGGATGGAGTCAGTTTAAGTGTAGTAATTATTTTCTTTTTCAGTTATTTGGAAAAAAATTGGGTGACATAGAGAACATGCCAAACTGCATGGGTACGCATTACTGTCCTTTTTTATTACCAAACTATAGGCAGTGGTGGCTTGACAGAGGATTATTTCATGCTGTCTTCAGAATGCAGAAGGTTTCCATAGAGTGCCATCATTGTGTCTCAAATGCAAATGAAGCTTAAATCATACAAATGTCAAGAGGCATTACTCAGAGCAGTACCAAGAGGTATTTGATACTAAATCATATAAAATGTTGCTTCAGCATTTACTTGTGAGGTTTGTATTAGCAGTTAGTATAAAATGCTGAAACATTTATTTATTTTATCATGTCAGCAAGTCTGTGACTTACATTAAGAGAAAAGCTAACCAGAAGCACTTTGATGAAGCAGTAACTTTGAAGGGAAAGTCATATATCAGAAGACTGTGAGTAATTCTTAGTTGGCTCTGAACACTTTATTTAATGAGATTGAAAAAGTACGGTTTGTGCTGGCAGGCTCTTACACTAATACAAAATGAAAAAACTAAAACATAATATTAAAAATTTACATTTCATTTGAATGGTTTTCCTGTCCTTGCTGCTGGCAGATATAAAGGTTGTTAATGGGTAGTTGCGGCATATATCTAATAACATGCTTGTTAAAAGATGCTGAAAAGTTACATGATACAGGCGTCAGTGTCATAAATACTGTACCTGTAATCAAAATGACATCTGGCCAAAATGTGTGCAGAGAGAATTTGTGCTACTTGCAGTACAAAAGTAGATTGTAGTTGGGATTGTGTGCCTAACTGAATTAGGTGCAGAAAACAGGAATAGTTCTGCACTCCGTTCCCATTTCCAGGTCCATATTTCAGTGCTATCCATGATTAATTTAAATCCACACTCATTTTCCATCCAGATTGTTCCCAACCACATGCCCATAGTTTAGTGTTCTTCATGATTATTTTAATTGTATATTTGTTTCCACTCAGCTCTGCAGACTTGCGATTTCTTGGGGATTCATGAAAACCCTACCTCGTCACTTTAATGGCAGAGGTAAAACAGGCCTTTTACTAAGATACAGTAGTTTGTGATTCGTAGACATGTTAGACATGAAAGAAAAGACTAAAAGACTGAATGGTAGACATGATAAAGAAAGACCTCATTATCAGCACATTTACATGTCTGTGAATCACAATAAACTACAGCGATGTGCAGACCAGTTCTTCAGTGGTAGATAACTGCAGTGGCTGCATAATATAAGTCCCCAAGTCACCTTCCTACACACACACTAGTACACATTGAAACACAAGAACCAGTCTTTGTATTGACCAAATGTTCCTAAGGTCTCCTTGTCACGCCCTAGGCCATCAGGCCCCACATCATGTACAGTAAACTCTCAGTTAACCGGCACCCATCGGGATTGGTAGATGCCAGATAACTGTAGTTTTTGGTTGCTTGAGTGTTAGTATTAAAAATAGGTCTGACTAATACTGTACCCTATACTGTTTGTTTGGTTTGACTTGTTCTTAGGTTGGGAAGAGAAGGAATTTATTCCTATCTTCCTTTTTAAAACTCTAAAAACATAAGGTATGTTTCTATGTGTGTGTGGGAGGGGGACAGAAAGTGCAACACATGAAAATTGTACTGTATTTTTTCAATTTTTTTTTTCTGATTGCTTGAGAGTTCTAGATGCTTGAGTTCCAGTTAACTGAGAGTTTACTGTACCTTAATAGCTTGTATCCAGTCTTCCCCCGACTTCACAAGACCTGTATTGGTTTAAGTGCTTTCACTGTACATAAGTTTAGAGTAGTCTCTCTGGTATCCAGTGACGTCGCTCATTCCCCATGCAGGTTCTAAGTAGTCACTTCATGTTTTTTTTTTTTTCTTGTCACATCATTATAAAAATAGTCACTTTTTTGTATACACTTCTCCATGACTGCCAGCTAACATCACTGTCCTGTGACTGATTGGTACATTCATTCACAGTGGAGTAAGAGCTGATTGTGAGAGGCCCTGATCCCGACAGGCATCATGAATTTTTCTTGTATGGCTGTAAACTCTTCCCTGGCAGCTGATGTGTGCATGATCACCTACGGCCGGTTATGCTCTTGTTTTTGTTTTTATATGTGCATTCTGACAGATGCCCTATGAAATTTACCATGCACATCTAACTTGGCTGACCAAAGTGCATGCCCAAGCTGATATGCAGCATGTCATGAACCTCTTCTGTAGGAGATGATGGCAGTACAGGGAGATGGATCATCTCTCTCCCAAGATGGGCAAGTTGACATCTTAACCTCTCCCATCCAGCTTTCCACTGCCTGAGCCCCTCATTGACCTTAGATCATTTGGATCATAGTCCGGACTTCCTTCTCTGCACTGTAATGCTGAGGTAAAACATAGCCACATTGTCAGCTTGCCAAAAGGACATTTCATATTATTACTTCCACTCTTCCGTCTCATCGTCTGTTTTTCTGCAGATCTCATAGGGGCTAAGACCACTGTGAATCCAAGATACTCATTTTAGAACTGACACCTCATATTGTTTTCACACTTTTTGCACTGTCATTCCATCTACACCAATGACATTTATCATCTTTTGCATTTCTACCTAACAAAGGAGTATTCATCAAAAATGAGAGTTAGCCTCTACTTATCCTCTTTTCTGAAAACCTCTACCCCTTTCTGCAAGAAATGCACCTCTAGTGACCTTTGCAAAAAGCATAGGGATATTTTTTCAGTGTCCTGGGCAAATTACCCTTTGTGATTATAAACACCTCCTCAGGTTTTCTCTGAATATAGGTCACAGCCGTCGAGAGTAGCCCAAATGACAAAAATAAGTAAGTAAAAAAATGTTGCCTTGATCTGATTAGTGGATATTTATCTTCAAAACAAGTCCAAGCTGCAAGTTGCTTGAAGGTTTAGGAGCAAAGTATTCCATCATGCAACTGGTATGACATTTTCATGTACCACAAAGACATTTTCTGAGCTAGAGAGGATATCATGTTTTCCACACTAAATACATTACCACAGCAACCTGCTCACAGGTGAAAGTTAGACTGTTGTGAGGGAATTCCAAATGCCAGTGTGTAGGAATTTATCACAGCTTTGTCAGTGTTACTTGGGTACTCTTAGGTCTGATGCAACATTTGGAATTTATGACATCAGAAGTGCATCATCCAGTCAGTCAGAGGAGAGCATGCATGGAGCACTGTTTGAGCATTAGAGGCAGCATGTGCCAAAGGATGTGGTGCATTTAAATCTGCCACCGTGATTTGGCCGACTGCCCTGGATGTTTCTAGTGATAACATGTATTCTTGGCATCGCATGTTGTGTAGTTTTTTTATCCCCAGTCTGGAGATGCTGTAATATCAAAGCTTGTTAGCCCTCCTAGCATTCTTGTGGAATGATCTTTCATGCTTGCCCTGGAAGTGCAGCTGGTATCCGACAGTGGTATCAACACAACATGTGGCATGACTTGCTGGATATCTACTCATTGAAATATGTGGCCAGGCAAGGTATTTCACTGGCACTGCTATTAGCTTTCTAGTAAGAATGCTGAGAACCTGTACACTGATGCTGGCACTTTGTGTGGTTATCCAGCCTGGGGACTCCAACAACATGTGTTACAGCCTAGACTTCCTATAGATTTTGTCACCCATTGAATCAGTCCATCTGCTGTTTGTAGCCAGTCTAGTGCAGTAGTCTGTTTTTTTTTTTTGTTTGCTTTTTTTTCTGGGGGGGGGGGGGTGCTCCAGACAGTGGTAGGCAAAGTATCAGCTGACTTTAGATTTTGGACAGACATGTGATTGCTGCTTTACACCCGATTTATTGCCTTGCTACTTTCCCTTCACCACTTGATTGGTATTCTGTGGCAGTGGTGCTGGTGCTCTGCTTTGCCATCTGAACAGGTGCTGGACTTTGTCTTTGCATGTTTTTGGGACTACACATTAATTCTGTGGTAGGCTTGTGTGATGCCCCAGCACTGGCCCAGTAATCAAGGAGCCTCAGTCTTCACCACTGGCAACAGTGGGGGCTGTACACACTGGGAGGATGACACGTACACAGACAGTAAATTGCAGTTTTTCTTAAGAGCACACATAGATCACATTCAGTCCGGGGCTGGTTTCTCCCTCTTTCTCCGGATCCCTAATAAGACTGCTCACTGGCACAGCTATAGAGTTGAGTCCTTAGCCAGGGTACCAAGCCAAGTCCTCCCAACACTCTCTCTCTGTCCAACCAGTGCTTCATGTCCCTGCTCAGGTAGCTGACACACATACACACTTTGACATTTGATTTATATACAGACACACATCTGGGAAAAGCTGGCACATGTTTCCTAGCTATGTCCCCTTCTGCCCAGACTATAAGGTAGTTATCACTGCCACCAGAACCCCTTATCAGCTATGTTAAGGCCCTTGACAAAGGATGTCCTTCCTACTGTGTAATGTTACTATGAATCCAAATGGTAGTCTGATCAAGAGCAAGGCTATTTAGGAGTGGCCTGTACAGTGTCACCAAATAGATGTGCAAGTACGCTAAGAGCTTAAAAATGTCTCAGAAATATCAGCCACAAAGATAGGTTTAAATATATTTAATAATAAATAATAAAAGAACAAGACAATACCAAATAAGTATTCACATTGACTTCAGAGTTCAAAATCACATGAAATATTTAAAACAACATTGTAGGACAGTCTCAAATAAATAAAGAAACATCTCAGCTATACTTTACTATATTCCTATCTGAATCTAAAAGAGTTACTATGCCCTAAAAACTTACAGCAAAGCAAGTGCAGAAGGTGATGATGAGTGGATATTTCTAGGTCAAAGACAAGATGCAAAATGCACAGTCTCGCTCTGAGAGAGTTCTTAAATTAATATCAAATATTACTGCTGGGTTAGCTTGGATGACATCACTTTTTGTCAACTGACCTTTAGTTCCCAAGCTAAACACCCTTTGTCAGAACCTAACAGAATTTTAGCATCTCTCTGTGAAAAATATGTATCTCTCAGATGTTTGCAGATCCTGGAAGTCATAAAACAATAAAACACTTCTGTATCTCAAACCTAGTAATTATTTCTCTTCCAAGACAACACAAAAAACTTGTAGCTCTAGAAATTGTGTCTGCTGCTACACTAAAACTGGGAGATAACTTTTATAGCACAATCATAAAACAATTTACTTTCAACTTAGTTTCTTGAAGTTTTGCAAGTTATTCCTATATGTTCTAGTTTCTACTGTTAAAACATATACATTTACACAATTACAATAGTTTCTATTCTAAGCCAGCAGGGCTTGCTGTGATTACATTTTAGCTCCGTACTTTACACACATTTCTGTATAAATCATATCAGTATTCAGAAATGACATAGAATTATTTCAAAATTCCAGATAGCTGGGATGGCAGTATTTCCTTTAGTGAAGGCTTGTATGAACTTGCCTTTGTTATGGGGTAGGTAATTCCTTTCACTCAGTGACTGCTTCATTGCCACTGTTTGCAGAACCTAGTGGTCACGTTTCACCCATTGCAGTGTCGTAGTATAGTAAGTCCCCTTACTGCTCACTGACATTGTGCTTGTTAGACACTTCTGTGGTATTGCCTCTGCAATTTCACTGTTGTGTTCCATTAAGTCTTTTTAACAGGAGTTTCACAGCTGTATGGCTTCTAAAATTATTTATGTATTTTGTAACCATAACCTATTTGCATAACATCAAAAATTGATACAACAGTGAGCTCTGAAGGCAGTGTATCAGTAAGGCTTCACCTAGTTACTGAATTTCTGAGAGAAAAAAAGTTACATTTTTTAAGTGTGTTATGTTCATTTTTGGATTTTTACAAACTAATGCCTAAAAACAGCTGCAGTACCCTTGAATACAGTTGTTTTTTCCCTGGAGGAAACAGAGGTATTGTGTCATACAGTGAAAAACACATTGTGTGAAGAGATAATAATGGGCAATCTTTAATTAAAATAATTCAGTTTGAACAAACTAAGAAATCTAAACCAAAGGCAGTTGTAAAAGACATCTGTAACCAAATAAGCTTGATAACTGTACATGAGAAGAAATAGTCTGCTAGCTTCACAATAAATGATTTGGATGAATCATTAATGGATGCATGCAAATTCAGTTCTGTTTTGAATGGTTTTGAAGCAAATCAAATTGTACCAGCCAATAATTGATTAGGATAATGGAATGTATAAATAAGTTTAAGTTGAATGGAGTACTATGCACCAATTTCATAGCTCATACTTTAAAAGTTACATAAATCATTGTCGTATGGACTAGGTGTTCTTTCCATACATTTTGCCCTTGTTGATCATAATACATCCATGCTGCAGTCCAGAAAGGTTAGAGACAAAATTAGTTGCCCACTCCCAACTCCCTTCCTCTGTGTGTTCAAGTGCAGTGATGTCTATTTCTTTTCAAAATACATAGAAAAAGGGGAAAATAAAAAAAAAGTTGATTGTAATGTTTAAAGTTATGAAGAAGGTGTAAAAAAAGGTTTATGATGGTCATGGTAAAAAATAAACTGTTGAACTCTAGGCTGCATCAGTTTACAAACAGTAGGTCTCATCAAATTACCTTGATTGCTAAATTATTAGACAAGGGGTTATAAGAGAATGTTTATTTGGATGTTAGTAAGGCATTTTATTGTAAACATCACAGGACATTAATTAGGAAACTCACAGCTTTAGGTGAAAGAATGTTATAGTGGACTGTTTTTGTTTTCTGGTAGGAATTAAGGGTGATTAAAAAAGGGAATTCAGAAATTCAGGGTAATCGTATTCCATGAGGCAACTTGGGTGGATGAAAAATAACACTGACATGTTAATTGATGGTATAATTTGGGCTGGATAAGGGAAGAAATATGAGAAGAGACTTAAGAAAACTGAAGGGGTATGCATAGATATGGTAGCTGCTCCGTTGTTTTGATGCAGAGAAAAATATAATACCTGTAGGGCAAAATAATTTTGTGGATGAGAAAATGTGCACTGATTGCACACCAAGAACTGACAGTAAAATAACCTTGCTATAGCAAAGTTCTTAAATGTGACCCTCACTTTTCTAATAAGCGAACCTCATACTGCCATATCTGTGGAACTGAATGGGAAACAAAGTAACAGCTTTTTACATCTTTTATATACTGTAGGCCATATAGTCAGTGCTTACAAGTCGCATCAGATTCCTATAGTGACCCCATGAACTAATTGTGGGCATGCCAGAAATTTTTGAAAAAAGAGCCAAGCCAAGGATCTGGTTTGGCTCTTAGAGTCCACTGAGAGCTGAGTCAGAGTAGACAATTGGAGCTGCAACTAGGTTAAAATAAATTAAGTCTGGAAGTCTAGAGATGATTATTTAACAAAATAATTATTTAAAAAAGCTATAGTTGCAACCAGATTGATATTGCCATCATTCACTGACATGAATGAATGCTGACAGTACATTCATTACACTTCCTAAAAGCTTCAACCAGCCAACCCCTTCAGTAGGCCCAAGCTCCTAAGCTTACACGTCTGCTGACAATAAAAAAATGGGAAAAGAATATAGTACGCTCAACATGTAAATACACTGCTCTGTATACAGTGAAAAAATACCTTGGCTTGTAGAAAAAAAAAGTAATTTTTCCCCTTCCAGTCTCATGATGATTTAGTACACAGTAGTTTCACCACAGTTTGCAAAAAAATGGTCAAACATCCCTTAGGTAAAAACTAGATGCATTGCTTAAATAGAATCACAGTAGCCTTTTGAAATACTGGGTTTTGTTGGTTTTATGTAAGAAACTATATTTCAGTTCCCTTACTGCAGCTCACTATAATGATAAAAACGTCCATATTTTTAATAATCTATTTGGGTACAAAGTGCACACACTGTTCCAGCGGATTGTGCCCTTTCTAAGAAGGTACACCACCTCTGACTGAGAAGTTGCTGCAAAATATAATAACGCTGGCAAACCTTGCTCTTTGATAGATACTGTCCCTCCAACAAACCGCATCGATCATAACTGCCCTCTGTTTTGATGTTTTGTATGCCCGCCAAAATGATAGCCCCTTTATGTACACTATTCTCTCGCAGAGAAAAGAATGAAAAATATAAGAACCTCAGGAACATTTTTGCTATTTCAGTCTGTGGTTGGTAAACTCATACACTGCCCCCAACAAGTCATAACACTTTTATTTGCTAGCAGTGATCATATATAACCTTGCGCTTTCATGTACATGATGCCTCCACAGCCCTTCCCCAAAAAGGCAGCCCATTCTTGTGCACATCTATAATGCTTGACAGTAAGGAAAATGAAAGAAAAAAGAAACAACTACTAGAATAAGATAACACTTTCAATATGTTGCTCTTGAACAGATATACTCGCCACGAAATATACACTGAGCAGTTCTCACAGATTCACTCTATTGAGCTAAAATTAGGGACAGTTCAGAGACTGGGGCTTACCTCAGTAAGAAAAAGAAACACAAAAGAATTCTGTCCATGCTGTCCTTAGCACTGGTAGTGTTTTCCATGCTCTGCTGATCTCTCATTCTCTCACTGAAACAGGCTCTTCTTCCTCCATGGAAGCACACAAGCACCCTAAAGTAAAGAAAATAATGCACCCCTCATCCTAAAAATGAGCTGCAAATGTTTTGTAAAAGAATTGCCGAACTACAGGATCTTGCAACAGTCCTCTCCCACCTTCTGTGGAATTCCAGCTAACCACAATGTATAGAAACACAGACTGGACCTAATAGAAAGCTCTCAGCCTGCATGTCTGGATTGTATTAACAGTCAGCAGTTGCTCAAAAATAAATAAATAAACTTGCGAATGTGGCTTGGCTCTTTCTTGATTTTTTAACCTGTTTGGATCATGAGCCTGAGCTGAGCTGATACTTGGGCTTGAGCTGGCTCTGGCGTACCCACCTCTACCATAAACAGTTGCTGCCATCCACAGAAAGTAGAAAACAAGTGCATTGCCAGGCCTTGCTTCCACATTGCACACTCATGCACCCTACTGATAATTTAGAATTGCCATTCCACCTACCACATGTTTTTGGGGTGTGGGGAAAACCAGAATAACTGGAGAAAACCCAAGCTGACACAGGTTGGATATACAGGCTCCATGTAGAATGTATCCCAGCTTAGAACAGAACCATAAAACCTGCAGCTGTGAGGTGTCAATGCTACTTTCTATGCCAATGTGCCACCCCTGACATACCATGCACTGCCACACTAATGACCACCAGAATAAAAGTATATTTTTAAACCACTAATGGCAGTACTCTAACGAGTTAACCTGTGCCTTGTCTTCAGAGGTATGGCAGACCTTTTCGTCTGCAACCTCCTTTTCATCAGAAAGAAGACCTCACTGGCTTCATGCACTGTGACACAAATGGCAGCCAGAAACAAAGTGCACCAGTAGCAGCCAGCAGTTGTATTCCTATAAGGTGGTCTATGTCTTGTTTTCCACGTTATCCCAGACCCTGTTCTCTGCAATCTGCTTTTCCTCTAAATGAAAACTCCTCAGTTAATACCCATTCCAAAGACCGAGTTTTACACCAAAAATCAATGTGTCCCATAACTGTGATAAATTCATCACCTAGTGCCTCTCTCGCTTGTAGAACAAGTTTTCCTTGTATGTGAGACAGTGTAAAACTCTTATCAGATTTCAAATAAATAAATGGATGGGATCATGTAAATTCATCCCAAGAGTCACTGTCTGCAAAATTTTAATTATACCAAACTAAACATGATCACTTCTCAGTCTACCTCTGCATTCCTTCTCTTCCCCTTCTTTAATCTTCTTCCTGATTCCCTTCTGTCTAGCATAGTCCAAGCTGAAAATGCTGTTATTCATGTCTTCCAAATTAAAGCTACATCTTGCTGTCATATTCTGAATTATTACTTCACCTTCAGTGGTTTCACTTCTTCTGTGGCAGTGTTGGTTAAGCCTACAATGGTTGACATAGTGCTAGCTTTGTGTAAGCCTGTGAATCTGAAATTTGTGCTGCCACAATTTTTTTTATTTTAAAGGTAGTACATTTGAGCAGCTAATATCCACCATGTACTGCAGAGATTTATGAGTGGGTCTTAATTCTTAACCATTTGCTATGCATTCCTGAAATGGGTTCAAGATATTCATCTGTCTAACTTCACTCTCATTATGAATTTCTTGAATTCATTTTATCCAGATCTCAAATACATGGCAATTTTGTTATGATCAGACACTAGTCATAATCCTTTTTGTTTTACATCGGTCATGCTAATTTAATTTTCTGATGTAAGAGAGAAGACAGGTGCATAAAGACATTGTGGTGCATGGAGCACCAAGATTACCTTCCGATATCAAGAAAAAGATTTGTTAATACCTTCTCTAGCATGAGACCTGATCATAACAGTGCTTTGGTAGGTTGCTTAGTTGTTATGTATCCCTCAAACACTGTTATGATCAGGTCTCACACTGGGAACAATGGCAGAGAACAGCAGCAGGAGGTAAAAGTGCTTTGCTTCTGCCTTCTGTCCATGCCTATGAACTGCCAAAAATTTGTCTTATATTTTTTGCTCTGTCACTCATAAATTTTTTTGATTTTGTGGTAAAACACTGACAGTTACAGCCAGTCAGTTGTACCAGACATTCATACTTCTCATGGCTCAGAAAATGCATATTGAAGCAAAACCTGTTGTTCTATTAACTTTTTAAGTGAATAAGAGCAATATTTTTAAACTGTTCCTGAGTTTGACCTTTTTGTCTTCCCATTATTTTTGGACTTGTCCAGAATTCCTAAGCAAAGAAACTGAGAGGTGTGATGCTGTGCATTGAACAAAGCCAAGTGCTTTACTGGCTTTCAAACTTGGTAAAATATTTGGTCTCTTACACTTTTTCTTTTTTTTTTAAATGTAACTGGCAGTACTTGGAGGGGATAGATCTCCATGCACTACAAAGAATTATGATTGGGTCCACCAATTGTAACTTTTATTGTTTATTATTGACATGGATGCCTTGTCCACCTCTCAAGCTTTGCTTTCAAGGTGAATTAGACATAATAAGCAGGTTATGATTGGAGACCTGATCATAATCGTCCATATTAAGGTCTAGTCTCATGCTAGAGCAGCCATGACTCTCAGCTCAAGACAGTATCATAAGCCTTTTATAGCTTTTAAAGCTGTAGTATACGTTTCACCCCTACACTTTTTTTAACTGGTTCTACATTAGAGAATCTAAAACTACATGTACTGCAAAGAGTTGTGTTGCAGAACCAAGTGCCTTACAGCTTTCAAAGTTGTACAACACTTGGTGCTTCTACACGTTTGTTTTATGTTTGTAACTGGTGGTACATCAGAACAGCTAAAGCTCCATGAAGTACAGAGAATTATAATCAGGTTTCTTCTGTCATAACCAAAAAATTATATGTTCTCAAATGGAATGTCAGAGTTCACCTCGTGAGTTCACTTAACTCCATTATTGATTAGAATTTCTTGACATCCATTTTTCAAACATATAACTGTGTTATGATCTGAAACTCGATCATAATCCTGTGTTACTGGAAATAAGTGAGGAAGAGAGGTTTGAGTTGCACAATTTTGTAATCAGTGTTATGAAGCAGTGACCAAATCAAACAAAACGGATGTATTCTCAGAGGCCTTGATTCCAGAGATATGAAGTTCTGTATTCTAAATGTAGGCCAGTCATAGGTATTGTCTGCAATTTTTTGAAATCTTAGAAAGAGATAATAAGAGGGAGGTTAGATAATTGGAGACGGGTGCAGAAGATAGTTGCCAGCTGCATCAAAAGAGCATGACAAGAGTTTTACACAGTTACATAAATTGTCTTTGGAAGAAAGATGCATAGTGGTAACATGATGTGTACATATTAAAACGTTAAGAAAGTACTGAAGAGACTAAGGCCAAGAATTAAGTATGAGCTTCAGAGGAGTCATGGCTGGCAAAGGCAAGTAACCTGGCATATTGGGGAGGGGATTCTTTCTGAGGATGTAGTGATTGCTGGAGTTGTCTTGCAGATTAGGTAAATTCTACAAAATTTAAACCTAAAAGAATAAATGGTATGGTTCGGTTTAGAAAGACTGGCTTCATTTAACAGCAAGCAACAAATATAAGTGCTTTGATAAGCCTTTTTCTTCACTGGTATCTTGACTTAACAAAAGTTTGGAGACAACATTAAGTAGACTCCACCAAAATGTGAATGTATTTCTCTCCCTACCTGGCAGATATAAGCTACCTAATTCACTCAGTGTGTTATTGAAGTTCTGTGTAAAACATTTGTAAAATACTGTGCATTTTTTACTAGATTCGTACTTTAAAGAATACGTTTTTGGAGGTGGTGAGCACTGCAAGTCAAGTGAGCTGCTGTCTTTCAAACTGCATCTGATGGCAGTCGATGCCTAGCTGCAGTCTTTCAAACTGCATCTGATGGCAGTCGATGCCTAGCTGCAGTCTTTCAAACTGCATCTGATGGCAGTCGATGCCGAGCTGCAGTCTTTCAGACTGCATCTGATGGCAGTCAATGCCTCACTTGCATTTGCTGTTGTAGGTTTTACTGTAAAGAGATAAGCATTATTTAGAATGCAAGTCGTTTCTAAAAGGATAGGAATATTTTGATTCTGAATCTTGTTATTAATACCAAGGCCTTGTCTGGGCAATCTAATGAAGTTGTACTAAATTAGAAATGAAAGGGAATATGACAGTTGTGAACCAGCTGTTTCCTAGTTTTATCCCTCAGTTTTTGAGAAATTCTTCCAGTCTGTACGGAATGGACTTACACAGGAGCAGAAGTCTAACAGGAAGCTGTAAAACAAAACACACTGAGGAAATATCGTGTAAAGCTAGAGCCAAATGAATTCCACATTCCTTTTTCCTGCCAGTATGCCATCCTGTGGCAAGTTTTTTATTACTTTTTATCAGCACTGTGTAGTAACCCATTTTAGACCTATATTCAGTTCATCATTTCCAGGGTGGTTGCAGTGAGTTATATCAAAAGTTTATCCTTGGACCCTCTCTCCCTCCCCCAATGTTGTGCATTGTCCTGGAGCTGTCCTTGCTACTACTAAAATAAGAAGTCACACTGGGTGCCATTAGAGGGTAATGTTAGGCATATCCAGTCTGAAGCTGGTTATTTTAACAATGAAAATTTGCATGCTAACCTTGAGATATTTGAATTCCTTTAATAATCCAGAATTCATGGATGGAAACTCCAGATATGAGGAATACTTATGCATATATCCTGGTTTGCTATCTTCCCAAAACTTTTCTGAGGTTTTAGGTTGCTCGTTTTTATTTACAGTTTTGTCCTTTACCCTTACAACTATCTGTAGTCCCAAATAGGTTGAAAAATATGCCTAAATTCATTGTTTACATAATACAAGATTTAAAACATTTGAGTGTTTTTCTGGATGACAGATTCATTCTGTAAAGTGCCTCAAACAACTGAACTATCATCAGATGGGTTCTGCTTTAAAACCTGAAAAGCCCATAAGTTTGAATCATACAAGAACAAGGCCAAATGATTGAATCTGATAAGACTGAACTGGCAAAAAGGAAAGGAATGTTGTATGTCCTGCTATATCACTGTTGCAGTACTCTTTACATAAGGGAATCTCCTGCCAAGGATAGCCCAACATCCAACCAGTATATTAAAGCCTTTAGTCTTTATAGGAACCATACATCATATGTATGTGTCATGGGTAAGGCATAGGGCATAAACGTGGCACACAGATGCAAACAATCAGAACTTTTTTGTCCCCAGTCTAAACACCATTGTGAAACGTCAGTTTGAATGCCCTTTTGCTGTTACCAAGCCGTCTTCAGACAAGTGCACTGTTTGGGTTTCTTCTCTACCTTTTTTCATTACTGTCGTGTACTTATTTTCATGTCATCCAAGAAAGGAAAATGTCAGTGTGGAGGCAGATTCCCCATAAAGACCATAATGACCAGTGTCTTTTTTGCTTAGGGGTTTTCCAGGACCATACACAGTGCTCCATCTGCCAAGTGTTGGTACCTAAGAACCTTCATAGTCATTTATGTTCCTTATCCATATCCCTTGAGAACAAACAACTTAAACATTTGGCTAAGAGTACTATGGCAGAATCCTCCCATACTGGTGGCCAGCCTTCTGCCAAAAAGACTAGATCTAATCCGGTTGCTGCCCATCCCTCTTTGGTCGTCTCTCTGGAAGCTAGTGAAAGCCCTGAAGACCATCTGGTGGTTGCCTTGGATTTCTCTGCAGCGACTCCATCAAAGGCTGGCATAAGTCTGAATTCTTGCAAGTCCTCAGATGCTTTTCCAATGTCTGTCCCTGACATTGAGGAGAAACCTTTGCTGACTATTTCCAAGGGACCAAGGGAGATTCTTCAGAGGTTTTGTGAGAGAAGAGGTTCCTGCTGCATTTATTGAATCCCACCAAGGGTCTGAACCACAGAGAGTTCTTCAGGTGGACATCCTGCTCAAGACAAAAGCAAAAAACAAATACATCACTACTATTGTTAAATAGGGTCTGTACTAGAACATCGAAGTTTCAAAACTTTGAATGTTCTAATATCGACCCCTATTCAGCAAAAGCTGAAAACATCGAACATAGAGAAGGAAAAAAATTTGCTGTTCCAAAACACATACATACAACACAAGCACACCAAACAAACAGCAATCCACACACATACACCTAAAATCTTACACCTAACCCTACACTAAACTATACACACACCACTAACTATCCACTTACCTTAACCCAAACCCTAACCCTAAGGTCTGTCACTATCGCACACTCACCTCACCCGCACCGTAACCCTAACTCACCTACCCCGCCCTAACCCTCACGTCCACACAATCGCACACTTACCTGACCCATGCCCTAACCCTAACTCACCTAACCCCCCCTAACCTTCACGTCCACACAATCGCACACATACTTAACCTGCGCCCTAACCCTAACTCACCTAACCAGCCCTAACCCTCATGCCCACACAATCGCACACATACCTAACCCGCACCCTAACCCTAACTAACCTAACCCGCACTCAATTGCACACTTACCTGAACCTGACCCGTAACTTTCCACCACAATGCTGAAAATACCGAAGCAACAGAAATGGACAACCAAATTCTTTCCCTAGGAAAAAATTTGGTTTTCTGTTGCTTCGATATTTTCAGCTTTTGCTGAATAGGGGTCGATATTAGAACATTCGAAGTTTTGAAACTTCGATGGTCTAATATAGACCCATTAAATATCCCCAGTGTGAGAGAGAATTTTACTCAGGGTCCATTTAATGCTTTAATGGCCTTGAAGCCTCCACAAAGGTTGTCCATCCCTTCTCCTCCCTGGTCTTCCACTCCTGTTAAAAGACCTAGGGAATGGGATTTCTCAGATGAGAAATTGGACTCTTGGGAGGAATCCTTAGCTTACTCCTCTCAAAGTCCTTCTCATTTAAACTATAGTTCTGAGGAAGAAGATTCTTTAAGCCAAGACTCCACCTTGTAAGAATTATCCTTTGGGGATACTATTGCTTGTTTGCTAGAGTACTTCAAATGGGATTGTTCACAGGTCTCTGACATTCATTAAAAGGTGTTATGAGCTTTTAAAAATGGAGTTTCCTAAGCTGTCTGCTTTTCCTTCTGTTTTGACAGCCCTTTTGGGTACCTTTTCTGCTGCCTTTGTGGCCTTTGATTCCCAACTCCTGGCCCCTATGAAACCTGAAGGTTTTGCAAGGTGCCTGAGGATTGCAAAATTTTGTATAATTGCCCTTCATTTGTTTTAGTTTTCTCTGATAACCATTCTAAGCTATTGACATCTACTAAACCTCTTCCTCCAGATGCGGACAGTTGAGCTATGGAAAGGTTAGGTAAAAATTATACAGTGCTGTCACCTTGTGTTTTACTCCTATTAATTAGCAAACCCACATGGCCAGGTATGTTTTGACCCTTCTTTCTCAGGTCTCTGACCTTCCTGATTTTGATGGGAAGGCTTCAGCTCTTTCCCTGCTTGGATCCACTTCCCAGGTCATCCGTCACTCAAAAAAAATACAGCTATGATGCAGCAGATGCCTGCTTTTGGTTTTGTGTTGAGGCATTATTCTTGGTTACATCTGAATGATTTGCCTGATGATATTAAAGCCATGCTTTTGGATGCCCCTCTGGATAATAAAAATCTTTTGGGAGAGCTGCTGCTAACCTGTTTAAGTCCCTCCAAGATAAGGGTAAGGTTTTGCAGGAACTCTAACATATCTTTGTCTCCCCATCCCTAAATTCCAGAGAAATTACTCATCTAAGTCCACCTTTATCAATAGGCAGACTCACCCACCACCCAAGGGTAAGAAGGGATCTAGGCATATTCCCCCTGCTAAATCCACTCAGACTTCAGCATCTCAGAAGCCTTCCTTTCAGGAGAAGCCTATCTCCAATTGACATTTGGCCTCTTCTTCACCTCGTACAGGTCCCCCTGTCTCCCCACCTTTATCTGTCTCTTCCAAATAGCTATCAGATCACCTTGGACTACTGGGTGCTACCCATCATCATCAGGGGTATTTCATGGTTTAGAGCCCCCCCCCCCCTCTTTCAGGTTTTCCACAACCTCCTGTAGAAGAGCTTCCTCATTTCCCAGAGATTTTGCAGTCCCTTTTTGATCAGGGCACTATTCAGCCTGTTCCACTCTCTCAAGTGCTAAAGGGGTTTTACTCCAGAATGCTTTTGGTTTCTTGGAAGGAGAGTACCTGGAGACCTATTCTGGATCTTTCTCTGCTCAACACCTTTCTCAATGGCCCCTTCTTTCTGGATGTAGTCTCTTCTGACCTTTTGTCCTCTTCTTCTTCCCCAATCCTTCTTGGTTTCTCTGGACCTCAAGGATGCATACCTTCACATCCCCATTTACCCTGTGTTCAGGCAATTTTTACATTTCTCTGTTTCTTCCTCTCATTTTCAGTGCTCTGCTTTGCCCTTTGGCATTTTTACTTCTCCAAGAGTATTCACCGTATGCCTCACTTCTGTCATTGAATTTTGCAGACTTCGATGGATAGAGATTTTCCTCTAGCTGGATGACTAGCTCATTCAGGCTCCTTCTCCCAGTAGTCTGTCCTGGCATCTCAGTTTTGCCACTTTTCTTTTGCAAGGTCTGATCTTCATCATAAATCTCAAGAAATCTATTCTGACACCCTTCCAGGATCATATTTTCCTGGGGTGCAGGCTTCAGACTCTTCCCTTGTTGGCTTCTCTTCCTGCTCCAAAGGTTTTGTATCGGACAGTCTTTTTTAGTCTCCATTTCCTCAGCTCTCTCTTACAGCCAGGGAATTTCTCAGGTTCTGGGGTTTAATGCATCCACTGTTCCCATACTTTCTCTTGATAAGCTTCATATGAGGAAGCTGCAGTGGTTCATCAAATCATTGTGGCTTCAACTTTGCCACCCTCTGGAGTCCCCTATTCCTTTACTTCCTTGTCAGAAACTTGAGCTTCAGTGGTCGACTCAACAACTCTCTCTCAGTCTAGGGCTTCCCTTTCAGACTCCACTTCCTTCTCAGAAACTGTTCATGGACACCTCAGATTTGGAGTGTGGGGTTTCTTGTGGCCCTCTAAAGATCCAGGGTCTCTGGCCTTCTCATCAGAGGTCAGATCATATCAACAAAAAAGAGATGAGACCTCTGCTTCTGGTTGTGCAAACTTTTGATTCCCTTTTCCACCCCAGCCCTCACATGGTCTTCACAGACAATACTACTGTGATGAGGAATGTCACAAGTAGGAGAGGAGGGTATGAGGTCCTATCTCCTTTGCAGATTATCTCTTCAGGTTTGGGATCAGCTGTCAAGCATCAAGTGACTATTCAAGTAGTTTACATTCCTTCAGAGCAAAATTTAGTGGCAGACTCACTGAGCAAGTCCGGAACACAGACTCATGAATGGATAGTTCACAAGAGATAAGTTTGTGGACATAGTCCATTGGTGAGGTATTCCTCAGGTAGATCTTTCCACCTCCCTTCTGAAGAGACAACTTGCCCTGCTCTGTTCAAGAGCACCAAGTCACCTGTCTCAGAAAGTGGATGCCCTGTCTTTTCCTTGGAAGAGAATGTTTCTGTATTTCTTTCCCCCTTCCTCTGTTGCCACGAGTTCGGTACAAAATCAGACAGAACCCCCACAAACATCTTGCTGGTAACTCCCTTTTAGCCCAGACAGCATTGGTTACCCCTTCTTTATCACTTGTCCCCAGGGGCAGTCACCACAAGTTACATCACCAGGTGGATCTTCTCACACAAGACAAGGGATCTCTTGGCCATCCTCACCTATCCACTCTTCAAATGATACTGTGAGTGATAGGGTTTTGATTCCTTTTGGGCACTTCTATTTTGAGGACATGATGCAGGTTCTGCAGGAGGCCAGGAAACCCACCACCAGAAAATCATACGTGTTCAAATAGAAGAGATTTTCTGTCTGGTGCATATGTCACCATAAGGATCCCATGTCTGTGGAGGGTCCTTTGGTTGTGTCTTATTTCTGTGATCTGCTCCTTGCTGGGTTGGCATATTCTTCAGCTAAAGCTCACCTTTCAGCAGTTTCTGCTTGTCTGCCCTTGAATCCTTTGTCTTCTCAATTTGAACTCAAGCAATTTCTTAAAGGTGTCCTTCATATTAGACCTCCCGGAAAGACTATCCCACCTTCATGATACCTCAGTTTTGGACTTGACTCAAGCTCCTTTTACACCTTCTAGTTCAGCTTCCTTGCAACATTGCACTTATAAGACTGTTCTTCTGTTAGCTCTTATATCAGTCAAGAGAGTATCAGTCAAGAGAGTATCTGAACTTCAGGCTTTCATGGCTATCCCTTCTTTCTTAGATTTTTACTGAGACAGTGTTTCTCTTTGAACTAATCCTTCTTTTATGCCCAAGGTGGTAAATGAGTTGCCCCTTAATCAGTCTATTCACCTTCCTTCTTTTTTTGTTGCTCCACAGTCTGCCAATGAGAATGTTCTTCGCATCTTAGATCTGCATAGACACCTCAGGTATTATTTGGATAAAACAAAGGCAATTCATAAGTCTGAGCAGCTTTTGTTTCTTGTCATTCCAGAACTTTGGATTTGACTGATTCCAAGCAAACATTCTCACTAGATATTTAAGACCATTTCCTTTTGTTATTACTTTCATGACAGATGTCTTTTTTCATCTGTAAAGGGACATTCAACAGGAGCAGTTGCCTCCTCTGGTACCTTTTTCAAGGGTTTGGACACTATTTCCATCCCTGAGGCCACTATATTGGTCCTCCGTTCATACTTTCACTAAACATTATAAACTGGATATTATTTCCAGGGCAAGAGCAGGTTTTGCCAGGGCTATTCTGAATGAGTTTGTAAAGGGCTCTTCTGTACCTTCTTCTTCCCAGCCTTCTTAATTATTGTACTCTCCCTTGGGTAAGGAATACTGCAATACTGATATGGAAATATATAGTACAATTGTGTAAAATCTTACCATAACAGTAGATGTCCTTCTCTTCACTGTTGTAGTTTGCTGTCCCTCCCTTTTTCCATCTCTTTCCTAGGTCTTGTCTCTGTGCTTTTTTGCCCTCCTGGACGAGAGCCTCTTGCTTCCTCTTTTTTTCTGTCTTTTTCCATTTTAGATATACATGTACTCTTTTGTCACTGAGGGTAGTCTTTTCCTCCTGGGGCAAATGAGTTTCGAGTGTTTGCATTCTTATGTCAACTTTATACCCTGTGCCTTATATGTGGACCATATGCATGACATATGGTGCCTGTAAAATCTAAAGGCTTTGGTATATTGACTGGATGTTGGGATATCCTTGGCAGGAGATCCTCTACCTAAAGAATGCTGTAACATTGAAGAGAAGGACATTTACTGTTATGGTAAGATTTTACACAACTGGTCCTTCTTTTTGCTGGGACCTGGACAGTTCGGGATTGTGGCACAATAGAGACTGGGGTATAGGTCCTTTCCACACTGTGGTGCAATCTCAAAGTTGGAATATATAAGTAGGGGTTGTTGGGGGTGCAGGGGGTCTTGCCCCCTGCAAAAAACAGGTGTCCTGTATGTTTTTGATCTAGTGGTATTTGAGCATTTAGGTTTGGTCTTATAAGATTCAAGTACTTTTTGCTTTTGAGGTTTTAAAGATGAACTGTCTAACAGTAAAATTATCATATTCCTACAGATTCCAATAAGCTTATAAAATCTCTTTACCACTTCATATTAAAATATTCAGTTTGTAGGTTGTGTTGTGGATTAGTGACTACTCTAGAGTGCTAAATGTATGGAAAGGAAGGATGATTTCTGTATCTGATTGTGGAAATAAGGGTAAAACTTGGCTAGGCTTATAAGGGCCCTAGTGTCATTAGCCTAGTAACCTTCTATGATCATATGTGAACCACATAGCAAGCTTGATTTCAGCAACAGTAAGATATTATCTGTGGATTTTGAGCATCATGTCCATATGTATTCATATGGTATCAATTCAAAAAACACATGAAAAAGGCCCAGATACTCTTAAAAAACTTATGAAACCAAGACGCATGTTTCTTACAACTCATTCAGGTATTGCCGACTGAGAATGAGCTCTTCTGATAAGCACAATCTGATTTCTGATACCAGAGATGCATTCATTAATTCTGATAACTAGCTAAGATTCCAACATGAGATACTTCAGGCTGTGCTTGAGGGACTTCTCTGATGCATTTAAGGTTTCAGAGTGCCAGTTCACTAGACGAATACAGTCTACATGTAAGCATGAAGGAGATGAAAGCACTAGAAGGGGACTTCTTGAAAAATACAGGCAACATAGCAGTCATAGTATGTCAGGAAACAAGGAAGGATGCATGCTTACTCCCCAGAACAGAGCAACAGAGGTCCAGGGGGAGTGAGTAATGGACCACGAGGTACCCTTATACCAGAAAAAAAGGTGACGTGTCCATTATTTACATATGCTGTCTTAGGAACCCCCTAGTTCATCTGTTTGTTTCAGAGGGGACTGTTTAGATTTTAAAGCTTTGTTCCTTCAATCTTGAACTACAGTTTGAAAAATGGATGAGATTTTCTTCCTTCGCTAGTACTTGTTCTACCGTGGTTAATAAAGAAAAATAAAAAAATGAAACAATATTTATTGCCTTTCCACCTTTCCTTTTGATTGAAAACGTGCTATAAAAAACAGAGATTGCTTAAACTTCATTCTCATCACTGCAGACTAGCCAGGATGATTGTGGTTCAAATTACCACTGCAGTTGATGATACCTCCTGCAAATATATTGTTTAGTAACACAGGTCAATACCTCATCCATGCTGCAAGACCATCAGCTGTCTGCCTACTTTCAAGGCAAGTAAATTATCTGAATTTCTGAATGTTTTTTTTTTTTTTTTTTTTTATATAAAGATAGGCTCGTCCGAATCACCGACTCATCTTTTTAAGACATGCTTGTGTTTTCCCAAAATATATAATTTTGCAGTGTGTTGTATATTCTCACCACATCATGGGTCTCCATGGATTTTGAATTTAGTGCTTCCCTAATGGAAATTTTGGATTTCAGTTTGTTTCAACATGCAGCCTGGCCCATTTGGAACATAAACTATGTGAAAGAGGAGTTGTTATTGCCACTGTCCGAAACAGCTTCTTATAATAACTTAACATGTCTTTCTTGTCAGTAACCTATGCTGAAAGGATTTCTGAGTTGCAGATCATAATGTGCTATAAGTCTCTTAAAGTAATGTAAGGTAGCTTAAAAGTATCTGTCTTTCCTGCTTAGGTACTTCAGTTTGTTTTTATAAAGTAGTCCTTACAGCTGCCACTCCTTTTCCAACAGCCAAAGGACAAGGGGAAAAGGCTGGAATGATACTGGTGACCTTTACCTATGGGTTCATGCTTCAGCCATGTCCTCCCCTTTTCTCTTAGTTTAGATATTTTTTTTGCAAAGCTCCAACTTTCAAGAGTGCTCATAATATCTGTAATACACTTTCTAATATCATGCTCTAAAGCAAGACACTGAGGCCACTGTTTCTTTTCTGCCATTCACACAGTTTAGGTTTTGATGCCCCAGAGTGAGGAGTACAGTCTACTGGGTCCTCCAACAATGAGGCTCTTAGGTCATCTGCCTCACTTCAAAGAGCTGGCTGATGTGTGGTGGGACCTGGCTTTGTGAGTGTGAGAGCCCACCCTTATGGAATATGACATTATCCCATTCCTAGGCCTAGCAAAGACCTATCCCACATCAGCAGTACCTTTCACAGACATATTCCTGAGTACCAGTGCAGTATTGGCTAACAACCTGCATTCACCTTTTGCCCACTCAACCTCACTGTCATTGGACATGTGTGAGCACGTCCATTCTTAACATGAGGTAAAATGGGACCAGTCCTTACCTCTAAGATACATAAGGATAACACAGCCCTTTGTAGCACCACAACTGATAACACACTCCTTCAGAGAAACCCTCAGGCTGATGAATTCAGCTTTGAACTGGCCTGTGCACTCCCCCATTTCTTCTTAGAAATGCCTTAACGAGCATCTGGGGAAGAAGTAAGAGGAAGCTTGTGTCTTCACCCAAAGACCCTTTAGGTAAAGATGCCATTTGTGCTGCCTAGAAACAATGCTTTTTTCAGCGTACAATAATGCTGATACCATCCACAAGCTGATCAGATGGAAATCCTGACTGGGCATCCAAGGAGTGACCTTGTTATGATGATCTCCTTGTTTTAGCACAAGGCCTAGAATGCCTTACATTTTATCACCTTGACACTTGATAAGGAGTCTAATTTGGCTTGAGTGCTTAAGAGAGTGCTATTTTCTGCCATTTTGTGGTTTAAGAGAGTGCTATTCTATGCCATTTTGTGGTTTGGTTTTCTCGGTGTGTTTCTCATAACTGTGCAGGATCCATCCTTCATACAGTGGATCAGGTGCTGGAAAAGCTTTCAGTCCTTCAAGAGTCAGGACGTGTGGAGCAGCTGTCCCTACCTGCACTTTGTACTAAAGGCTACTGTATGGCTTGCTGAATTTTGTTATATTCCATTTTTCTGCTCCTTCCTGCCAACCATCAACTTCCCTCAAATTAACTGACACATTCATCCCTCAGTGAGGAACAGCAGATCATAGGAAACCATCATCCAGAGAAAGGTTTTCTTGAACTTTTTTTCTTGCATGATGCCAACCCCTTCACCAGTAGCTGAGGTTTGTACTTGCATACTTGAGGACCTGCTTGTACATTCCCCTGTGGGTTTGTGCATTCCTACACATCCCTGGGGGCTGTGGCTTGGAGAACCATCATGAATTACCATTAGGTTCTTAACCCCGGCTCTGTGTCACAGAGGGATAAACTTCTGATTGCAACCCAGATGACCTGGGAATGATTAATGGCTCATGGTATTGGAAGAGTCAGGGAGGGGTGGGTGTGAGATGCTTAACTTACACCACCTGGGAATGGTGTCTCCTTCACCTGGGCTGACCTAGTGCTCCAGGGGAATCGCATGGACTGCTCCTCTGAGAATAGGCTGGAGGGGGGCATGGATGGGTCTGTCCAAGCTAATGCAGTAGCCTTTGCAAAGGCATGTCAGCAAGTGGGCATGCCTCTGTATCAGGGACATAGGTAGTAGTGAGAAGGAGACTATTTCACCCCCGGGATTGGGATTAGGTTGCATGTACAAAAAATGTCCTATTGTTTGGTAGGATGACAGCTTTGCAATCGCCTTTTGCCTAGTGTGTTATGAATGGGATTGGAACAGCTCTTGCTTCTTGTAAAAACAATGAGCCAGTAGATTGCAAAGAAGTGATGGGCAGTGAGGTGCAAAAAAATACATCTAATGCCATCGAGTTCTTAACGTGGTCAGAAGTGACCAGCTTTATAACTATTAAGTCATCCCCAAGAATGGCTGTACTTAGGAAACAAGTAATCTCCACACAGCTCTTAGAAGAAGCCGATATTCTACTCCTTAAGGAAGTCATAAAAGATGTTCCTCCTTTGCAGTGAGGTCTCAGGTTGGCAGCAAGTTCAAAAAGTATATCAGATAAATTAAGTTCCAGATGGTCCACAGGTTTTTGCTCTCATCTTTTTTTGGTTTCCACTTTGGAAGTCTTCTGTCCCATGCTGGGCGTCAGTAATTTCAAAAACTATTTCAGATAGCTGTTCTGGAGTTGAGTCATGCTCCCTGCTTCTTTAAGACACCTGCATGATGGCATTAGATATTAGGGATGTCTTCAGGCAAATCAGCATCTGGATTCTGCCCAGGAAGTCCCTTCATTTCTCACTGGGTGGTCATGACACTTATCACAAAGTGCTGCTGTTTCACAATCTCTACATTCTGGGTGATAACCAAGGTGCTGTCCATTGTTGTGTATGCCTTGCTGGAAGAGAAGCTCTCCTTTGTCCTCTTCCTGGATGACTGGTTCTTGGTAGGCTCAGCAAGAGACTGCCTGGCAGTGGCTACGTTCTTGATTGTGCAGAGATAGCAACGGGTCATTGAAAGGACTCATTTAAATCCCAAAGGAAGTGAATGTGCTGATAGGCTAGTGCTGCTGCTGCTTCAATTATCTGTAAAATTTAAAATTCAGGAGTCATGTCTGATCATAGTGATATAGGCAATCATTCATTTATACAAATGAAAACAAATATATTGACATAATTTTAGCTGCAAACGTTATACATCACAAACCATTTGGGCATAGTTTTAGTTGCATACATTATAAGTCACTTAAAATCTATTCAGTCATTGTCAAACATGTCATAGCTCATTCAAATCCTGCCTTCTTTTAAACCTCATTCCTCCTCTGCATGTATTGTTCCCACAATTCCCAATTTTGTTCTATGTAATTTGCTCCTACCCTTTTCTAAAGATCTCAGTTCCAGTTGTTTTATCTGTGTTATTATATTCACTACTTCTAGTACAATAGGTTTAGATTTTGATTTCCATTTTCTAGTAATTGCTTTTTTTGGCAGCCACTATAATTAGACTCAGCAAGGACTTACTATGTCTGGGCAATTCCAATTCCATATCAGAGCTCCATAAAATCATTTCCTGACTTACTCCAAAGTGTTCGTCAAGTATCTCAGACAGAGTAGTCTGCAGAGACTCTTTAAAGTCTGGCAACCTACACTTCCAGAAAATATGTTCCCAATTACCTCTTTCTCCCCTATCACACCTCCAACATTTGCTGTTTACCTAAGGAAAAATTCTTTGGAGTCTACTTGGGATATTATGTAAACACTTCCAAGCAATGGGCCTAAATCTTCTAGACTTTGTGGCATGTTTGGAAGGCATGCATATGTCCTCCCATTGTTTCTTTGTGAAATGTGTATATGTTCTCTCTAGCTTGATGAAGAAGAATCCTGTATACCTTCTTAATATTCCCCTTAGTTTCATTTTACTTAATCAGGAAATTGACAGAAAAGAAAGGCCAAAGGTTTATCCTTATTACACCATAGTGATGAAGAAAGCAGTGATTTCAGGCTTTCAGGTTGATAGATGTGAAGAAAATTCTCTCTGTCCCTGTACAAAGCAAGACATTTCCCCACAGTTGTGGTGAAGATTGGCTTCAACATGTGTACTGCCCATCACAGGCAGCAGTATGATTTTTGCCTCATTTTGTATGTGTCACCTGTTTTTGCCCCCAATGACTTGTCAAGGCTGGATTATGGTCCAACACCAGCAGGTTAAACAGCTCCTTAAATGGTTCTGCATCTCTATCCTTCTTTGAAGAATCCTTACTTGGAACTTGAAATTTATAAATGACAGGCTTGCACATCCAGTGTTCAAGCCTGAAGGTTCAGTGTCTTTAAATGTCATTATTTTAAAGCTACATTTCCTAGTGGTCATCACTTCTGTACACAGACTGTCAGAGTGTGATGGTTGTGGATTTGTCAGAATGGTGAAGAGATGAATAATACCCATAAGGTTTTTAATCTGATTGAACTGTCTACAGGAAAGTTATACCACGTGACATGTAGCTTTCTGTACCTGTCACGTTATCTTTTAAAATTATATGTATTGTATGCATGACACACATATTCTTAATTATATGCAGGTAAGTCTACATATATACATATACACACTCATGTAGCTGTTATATAAAGTAAGTGTATGTGTGTGTGTGTGTGTGTGTACACATATGGGATCATTTAATTTGGTGGCGATGTTTATGACCAGCAGCTGTTCAGTTCAGCTTGTTGTATTGATAGAATGACAGATCAATGGTACAGACCCAAGTCTGTGATATAAGCAGGGATAATAGGATTTGCCCTTTTCTTGATATAGATAATAAAAAGGTGGTGCATGATTTTTGTCTGGGAGCATGCGTGGCTGTTGTTGTAATGGTGCGTGATGCGTCTTTTTTGATTGCCGGTGATGCACTCAGTAGCAAATCAATAACTTTGTACAGATCCATATGTATACAAATACGTATAAGTGTTTATATATGTATAAGTATGTATACACGTGTATGTGTGTGTGTGTGTGTGTGTGCACGTACACATGTGTATGCATATATATATTGATCTAGGATGTTTGCTCGAGTGAGGAAACGTCCGAATCCATAATAATCGAACACACTTTAACAAAAGCACTTTTATCGAAAAAGCGCTTTCGTTAAAGCGTGTTACAAAAAATAAAGCACTACATTTACATTTTAGCAGGGGGCCCCCTGCACCCCCCTACTTTAATATTCTCCCTCCGAGACCACACTACAGTGGGGAAAAGGGAAATTTCCCTTACCCGCACCATATTACAGCCTCGGCAACAGGCATACTTACGCAAAAGTGCTTCTTCGGTGAAAAGCATTTTCACGTAAGTAT